>NC_139635.1:10420668-10513168 GCF_964638095.1 Poromitra crassiceps
CACATGAAGGCATACAGGGGCATACATAGACACACACACACACACACAGTCCTCCTTTCATGCATGTGTGTCAGTGTGTGCGACTGCGCGTGTGTGTCAGTGTGTGTGTGTGACTGTGCGTGCGTGTGTGTGTGTGTGTGTCAGTGTGTGCGTGTGTGACCAGATGACATCCAGCAGATGATAGAAGAACACTCGTCCATAAGAGACTTGAGACTTGACTTAGAGTAAAAAGACTTGTGAGCGTCTCTGACACACACACACACACCTTAATGTGGGCGTGTCTCTGACACACACACACCTTAATGTGGGCGTGTCTCTGACACACACACACACACACCTTAATGTGGGCGTGTCTCTGACACACACACACACACACCTTAATGTGGGCGTGTCTCTGACACACACACACCTTAATGTGGGCGTGTCTCTGACACACACACACACACCTTAATGTGGGCGTGTCTCTGACACACACACACACCTTAATGTGGGCGTGTCTCTGACACACACACACACACCTTAATGTGGGCGTGTCTCTGACACACACACACCTTAATGTGGGCGTGTCTCTGACACACACACACCTTAATGTGGGCGTGTCTCTGACACACACACACCTTAATGTGGGCGTGTCTCTGACACACACACACTTTAATGTGGGCGTGTGTGTTTCACTTACTGTAAATAAACTTTAAATAGCAACGTTGGTCCAAAACGTTGGTATTATACAATTTTCTGTGAGACTGAACATTCACTGTCAGCAGAAGATTTTATATTCAGGGACTGTGTGTGTGTGTGTGTGTGTGTGTGTGTGTGTGGGTGTGGGTGTGGGTGTGGGTGTGGATGTTTAAGGCTGAAATATTTACTATTAAATTGTATTTGATCATTGTTTATGAAAACTGAAAAGGTGTCTGTACTTTACTGAGTATTTATTTTTCTGACAGCTTTGTACTTTTCCTCCCTACATTTAAACACAAATATCTACTTTCTACTCGTTACATTTTCAAAGCAGCTCGTGACTTCAGTTTTAAAGCACAACAGACAAAAACATGTAAAGGTTTGTTTGTCTCACTCACTTTGGCTCGCGCTCTCCCAGCTTCCCCGCTAGTGACAGAAACATCCAACATCATCTAATTGCAGCCCCGCAGAGCCAGCTGGCTACGCCTCTTGACACGGTCTGGCTACGCCTCTTGACACGGTCTGGCTACGCCTCTTGACACGGTCTGGTATACACATCACCCTTCAAAATAAAATACTCGTTATTTTTCTCTTGATTTAAAGAATTACAAGAACAATTATGCTTTCTATCTTCCACACTGAGCGTAGTTAGGCTCGTTTTCAACTCACCCAACACATTTTGTTTTTCATACTGTATATTTTATGGATTTGGAAAATGTTTCTAAATCATTTTTAAAGGTTGTAGACAGAGTAGAGTTTTGCTATACAGTATTTACATTTCTGTATAAAATATTTGGTCAAAATAATTACATTGTTCATTAAAAATTAAAAAAAATTACCTTCAATGAATATTCAAAATTTGACAGTTTCAAGTATAAATGGTGGTAGTGCATCAATGCTATATTTAATCCATAAATAAAAATAAATAATATAAAAATAAATAAATAAATACATACATAAATACAAAATAAATGAATAAATAAAAATAAATAAATAATAGGCTACAAAAAATAAAAAATAAAAATACATAGCTAAAAAAAAAAATCAATAAAGTCTCTGCCTTTATACACTGTTCTCAAACTTTTTCATGTCAAGGTCCCCTAAACTAAAACAAATTAGACCACATGGACCCTCATTCGATCATATTTGATCAGGGTCCCCCATCTGATATTAGATGTTTTATTAGGAGATAGTGTGTGGCACCCATGGCCAACATTCTGTCATTGTCAACACAAAAACAGCCCTATATTGCAGCAGACAGACAGACAGACAGACAGACAGACAGACAGACAGACAGACAGACAGACAGACGGGGATCACAGACAAAGCTGTCTGTAGCAGGGCTGAGCAAGTGGACCTGGCTGAAATATCAGTTCTGGAATGAAGGTGAGTAACGTTATTTCGGTATGTTTTATGTTTGTCATTTTTATGTTGTCCTCTCCATGTGGCCATGCTTGCAAACTTATATCAGCTATAACAGATGTGTATGTTACATTAATGTGCTTTCAACAGGTAGACAGACAGTCAATATCCTACTTTCTGACTTTCTGTCTGTCTGCTCGACTGTCTCACTGTCTGCCTGTCTACCTGACTGGCTGTTGTCAGACTGACTGCCTGTCTACCTGTCTGTCTGTCTGCCTGACTGTCTCACTGTCTGCCTGTCTACCTGACTGTCAGTGTCTGAACTGACTGTGTGTTTCACTGTCTGTCTACCTGACTGACTGATGTCTGTCTGTCACTGACTGACTGACTGTCTGTCAGACTGTCTACCTGACTGACTGACTGACCGACCGTCTGTCTGTCTAATTGTCTGCCTGACTGTCTCACTGTCTGCCTGTCTATCAGACTGACTGCCTGTCTACCTGACTGTCTGTCTACCTGACTGACCGTCTGTCTGTCTCACTGTCTGCCTGACTCTCTCACTGTCTGCCTGTCTACCTGACTGACTGTCTCACTGTCTGCCTGTCCCACTGTCTGTCAGTGTCTGAACTGACTGTGTGTTTCACTGTCTGCCTGTCTACCTGACTGACTGATGTCTGTCTGCCACTGACTGACTGACTGACTGACTGACTGACTGACTGTCACACTGGATGTTATGTAATTTAGTGTATAGCTTTGTTGCTTTGAATTTGACATTAGGCCAGGCATGACAATCAAGGCCTCTTTTAGGGCTGTGACGTCTGACCCCTTTTGAAAGGCGGAACCTTTCAGGAGGCCGGCCCGGACACTGGTGACGAAGACCATGACAGTGGCTGGGCGGTGCAGAAAGCTGGTGACTAAGGATGGGCAAAAACAAAAGGGGTCAGACGTCACAGCCCTAAAAGAGGCCTTGATTGTCATGCCTGGCCTAATGTCAAATTCAAAGCAACAAAGCTATACACTAAATTACATAACATCCAGTGTGACAGTCAGTCAGTCAGTCAGTCAGTCAGTCAGTCAGTGGCAGACAGACATCAGTCAGTCAGGTAGACAGGCAGACAGTGAAACACACAGTCAGTTCAGACACTGACAGACAGTGGGACAGGCAGACAGTCAGGCAGACAGTGAGACAGTCAGTCAGGTAGACAGGCAGACAGTGAGAGAGTCAGGCAGACAGTGAGACAGACAGACGGTCAGTCAGGTAGACAGACAGTCAGGTAGACAGGCAGTCAGTCTGATAGACAGGCAGACAGTGAGACAGTCAGGCAGACAATTAGACAGACAGACGGTCAGTCAGTCAGTCAGTCAGGTAGACAGTCTGACAGACAGTCAGTCAGTCAGTGACAGACAGACATCAGTCAGTCAGGTAGACAGACAGTGAAACACACAGTCAGTTCAGACACTGACAGTCAGGCAGACAGACAGACAGACAGGTAGACAGGCAGTCAGTCTGACAACAGTCAGTCAGGTAGACAGGCAGACAGTGAGACAGTCGAGCAGACAGACAGAAAGTCAGAAAGTAGGATATTGACTGTCTGTCTACCTGTTGAAAGCACATTAATGTAACATACACATCTGTTATAGCTGATATAAGTTTGCAAGCATGGCCACATGGAGAGGACAACATAAAAATGACAAACATAAAACATACCGAAATAACGTTACTCACCTTCATTCCAGAACTGATATTTCAGCCAGGTCCACTTGCTCAGCCCTGCTACAGACAGCTTTGTCTGTGATCCCCGTCTGTCTGTCTGTCTGTCTGTCTGCTGCAATATAGGGCTGTTTTTGTGTTGACAATGACAGAATGTTGGCCATGGGTGCCACACACTATCTCCTAATAAAACATCTAATATCAGATGGGGGACCCTGATCAAATATGATCGAATGAGGGTCCATGTGGTCTAATTTGTTTTAGTTTAGGGGACCTTGACATGAAAAAGTTTGAGAACAGTGTATAAAGGCAGAGACTTTATTGATTTTTTTTTTTAGCTATGTATTTTTATTTTTTATTTTTTGTAGCCTATTATTTATTTATTTTTATTTATTCATTTATTTTGTATTTATGTATGTATTTATTTATTTATTTATTTTTATATTATTTATTTTTATTTATGGATTAAATATAGCATTGATGCACTACCACCATTTATACTTGAAACTGTCAAATTTTGAATATTCATTGAAGGTAATTTTTTTTAATTTTTAATGAACAATGTAATTATTTTGACCAAATATTTTATACAGAAATGTAAATGCTGTATAGCAAAACTCTACTCTGTCTACAACCTTTAAAAATGATTTAGAAACATTTTCCAAATCCATAAAATATACAGTATGAAAAACAAAATGTGTTGGGTGAGTTGAAAACGAGCCTAACTACGCTCAGTGTGGAAGATAGAAAGCATAATTGTTCTTGTAATTCTTTAAATCAAGAGAAAAATAACAAGTATTTTATTTTGAAGGGTGATGTGTATACCAGACCGTGTCAAGAGGCGTAGCCAGACCGTGTCAAGAGGCGTAGCCAGACCGTGTCAAGAGGCGTAGCCAGCTGGCTCTGCGGCGCTGCAATTAGATGTATCTCGAAACTATGGAAGCCCATAGCTGACTTTATTCAAATGATAATGTAAACTTGAAAATGATAATGTAAACTTGAAAATGGTAATGTAATTCCTCAATAACATTATCATTTTCAACACATGTGTGTGTTATTTCAGTAAAAATGAAAATGAAAATGGAATAATCCAATTTTCATTTTCATTTTCATATACTTGTAAGGGCTTTCTATGACTATATAAGAATTAAAATGACAAGCTGTTTGACATTTAATTTTCAAAGTCCATAGCCCGCTCTACAATGGACTATATTCAAATGGTAATTTAAATTTGGTAATGAAAATGCAATCCCAAAAATGCAGCCTAATTTTCCATCTCTGCAAGCATTAATTAAGTCACAATTCAAATTATAATGCATTTTTGTAGAAAATGTCAAATGATCATTTAAATGGTATTTGACATTTCATTTGAATTTAGTCATACTGCTTTTCAATGGACTATATCAAACTTGTCATTTAAATGTGGAAATGTAAATGCAATCCAAAAAATCCAGCCTAATTTTCCATCCCTGCAAGCATTATGTCAGTCACAATTCAAATGAAAATGCATTTGTATTTGACATTACATGTTTGACATTCGACATTACATTATCAAAGACTGAACATGCTTTGCAATGTACTCTATTCAAATGGAAAACCGCAAAACAGCGCCTCCCGTGTATTGCAGGTTCACTTCGTGCGTTATCTGTGACAGAATGAAAATGAAAATGCAATCTGTCAGGCCGCTCGTCAAGGCGGGTCTGAAAATTGGGAGGATGTCACTCATTGGCTACTTTCAGGCTGCCCCAGTTGACCCATGGAGTTGACCGCGGAAGTAAACAGACCCACTTCTGGTCTGTCGCCTTCAACCACCGCAGTCAGGCATGTAGCCTAATGTGCGTTTTTGTTCATATTTAAAGAAGAAACAGCATTATTTATCGGTGCATGGTGTTCATACCGCGGAAAAGTTCAAAACAAGGTGAATTTTCCCATTAGGAAGGAAGACGCGAGGCGGATTGTTTGCTATGGTTACCATGGTAACGTTACCCTCTGTATGGCTAATGCTAACGTTACGTTAGTGAGTGAGTAATGTAGGACGTAAATATCTACAACCACAGGCTGTCAACGGAATAACTGGAGAAATTAAACCATGCCAGACATAAACGGCAAGAAGTGGCTGTGATGTGGATTAACGCTAATGACGAAATGGACGAGATGAGAGAAATGGTGAGTAGCATGTTGCTTGCTGCTACTTGCAAACGAATTTTGATCATCTAGAGCAACCTAACGGTAATGTTTGCAATATAAAGCAGCGTCAAGCATAGTGCTATAAATTATACTACTTATGCTAGTTGAGTGTCAATTCATAGTAAGGTGAATGTGCCAACATTACTTCTCCACTAATGTTATTTAATAATTCACATGGGGGAGTCATTAGATTAGATGTAGCTACGCTACTGGTCTGTATGTAGGCTACCTCTAAAACTGAAGATGAGCTTCAGTTACATGAAGTGAGTTTATAACCAACCAAGCACCTTCCCATGGTATAGCTAGTTAATCACTTTCCTCCAGTCTGCATGTGGCGTGACTGGTGGTTGGTCATCCTATGGCTGTACTATGAGTATAATAACTGCTGGGCTCGCATGTAAATAAATATGAATAAATAAATACATACATATATACACACACACAATGTGAATAATTACATATCTAAACTAAACATTTCATTTTGCTGCTATAGGCTATGCCAAGTGCAACATTTTTCTGACCATTAAAATGATCTCATATCTCTTCCTGTCCTTTGTGTGTGTTCCAACATCTACAGGTGGCCATTAAGTTTGATGGGAACATGAACGTCACCTGGGTTTATCGGACGCTACATTTTCATGTTGATGCTCCTCTGCCCAACCCGTTCTCACTCTGAGCGTGTTGCTCTGCCACAAGAGCCACACACTGAACAAGCAGCTCTTCGACATGCAGGTGGTTCTCGTCAGGAGGATATGAAGCAAACACATGTGCATTTTGTGCAAGTGTCGCGAGTGGAACTGTGGCCTATGACTTTGAGATTGGGCTCCTGCAGCCAGAAACATTTTTTGGTGTGTGGTGTATATTATTGTCCAGGGGGGCACTGTATTCTCTCGCTGACTTGATTCTCAGGTGATCCGCCCTCTGCCCCGGGAAGCGAGTGATCAGCCTGCCCTTATAAGGAGGACGCCGACCATCCACGGGGGAAGACAACACCCAGGAAGAGGGAGACGACGGAGAGAGCAGACTGGAGGAGCTGGCCGCATCGGGACGAAACCCGCACACAACGCTCGCTAATCCCGCCACAAAGGGACGGTCTGACCTATTCCTCAGTGAGTGTGTGGCGTGTCTTGGACGCAACTGTAGTATTAAGTGTTCCTGCATCTGTGTCTCTTAAGTGAACGTGAGGACCGGGCCGGACCAGATCGACGCCGATCTACTGCTGTGCTGAGACTGCTGTGCTGAGACTGCTGTGCTGCTCGACAGGACGACCAGACACCCACACACAACGCTCGCTAATCCCGCTACAAAGGGACGGTCTGACCTATTCTTCAGTGAGTGGGCGCAACTTGTTGCTGAGTGTTCCTACTCTGTGTTTTTAAAGTGATTCTGATCTACGCTGGTGTTACCGACGGTCCCCCGCCAGAGTGCCGGATCTCTGCCTGCTGGCCGACCTCCTCTGCCCGCTGCCTGTTTGCTGTTCTCCGCCCGCCTGTTACCGGTGGCTGTGTGGACGTCCTCCGCCTCGATCCCCGCCGCCATCGCGCCCGGGCCTGCTCGTCTGCCCGCTGCCTGCTGGTTGTTCTCCGCCGCCTGTTACCGGTGGCCGTGTGGACGTTCTTCGCCTCGACCCCCGCCGCCATCGCGCCCGGGCCTGCTCGTCTGCCCGCCGTCACTCCAGCCCGCTGAGCTGGGATCCATTGATGGGGGCTATACCCAGCCTGCCCGCTATGCTCTGATAAGTACTCTTACCATCTATATTATCCCAACTCACTGAAGGAACAGGGTGAACGTCTGATGTGAGTTGGGACGGACATTTTAAATCCTTTTCTCTTTTTGTTGTTCATTTTATTTTCTCCTTATGCTTAACGCTACTAATGTAGTTCGCGCTCGTTGTAGGTCACGTGACACTGTAACTCAACATCTATGGGATTGCCCGTCCTAAGATCGCCCCCCCTGTTAACGTTGTGTCTCGTTTGCTGTGCTGTTTGAAGTGGTCTTTTGCAGTTGCCTGCCATAATATAACAGGGTGAAATAATATTCTTATGCAGTGTGTCTGCCGTAATATATTGGTGTGCAGTGGTATTCAGACGAAATGTCTGTCTTTGCAGTGGAGTGTGCAATGTTAATTCCTGTTGCTGGGAATCTGTGTGCTGTGCTGTGTTAGATCTGTTCATGACGCACGTCCTCAGAGGGCCTAAATTGACCAGGAAAGCTATCCTAGATGTTTGAAACTGCAAGTGCCCATGTGAAGTTATAATTGGCTGCGATAGATTTATTTTTGTATTTTAACTGTTGAATAAAACATTGTATATTTTTGTACCGTAACTACACTGGTTGTTGTGATTCTTTGAAGTCCAGGAGATTTTATAGTTGCAATAGGCGACACAAGTTCACATGCAAAACAAAACCCTGCCATTACAGCGATATGAAGCAAACACATGTGCATTTTGTGCAAGTTCACATACAAAACGAAAACCTGCCATTACAGCGAACCACGTGAGACCTGCCAACAGCAAATCCTGTACCATCTGTATAGTCCTGATTTACTGTACGTCTCATTGTTTGTGATGTATCTGCAGTCTGCACCAACATAACCAAGACACATTACCTCATGTTGAAGTGACCCTGTTCAGGAATGCTATTTATGTTTTTGTTTTAAATATTGGTTATGAATTACTAATTTTGACAAGGTAAAATAAAACATGTTTAACGTAACTGCACTGGCTGCATGAAAACTTTTGTCTTGATCAGAGTTTGTCTGTTACAAATATCAACATTGCTGTATTAATCTTATCTATAATAAATCCGTAAAATCAGTGACACCAGGCATACTTCAACATTCATTGTTTATTTACATGAAGTGAAATATATCCCTGTAATGAGTATGACCCAGCACCTGCCAGTAGTATGTATGCATGCTGTTCTTGCTCTAGTACTGAACAGGGTAAGGGAAAGCGGTGAGAGGTAAAATATAAATATATGTATATATAAATATATATATATCAAAACAGCAACTGTGCAAATAGTGCTGAACATCGTAAAACTAAACGGGTAGAGGTATTTAAAAAATAACATGACAAAACCTCAAAATAACTTACTTGATAACCTCAAAATAACCAACTCAAACTGACATGATAATTAATGGATGAAGTTGATTGAAGCAGCTCCACATGGTAAGGCTATATTGCGTTGGAATATGCGGGCAATGGGCCAATGGCTTCAAGTGATGTGATGTGATAGCCAGTAAATTATGAGGCGGTGTTACGGCCTGGGCCAAAGCCTGGGTTTGGTGTGTCTTTCAGTTTCTTTCCTCACTCCATCCTTGTCCCAGACACGCCCCTCTCCTGCCCTGATTCCCTCTGCTGCTGCTGCTCTCACCTGGAGCTGGTTCAACAATCAACTCCAATTGGCTGTCGTCACTGCTGATTGGCTGCTTCAGATGTACCAGGCCTACATAAGCACCAGTGTTGCAAGATGGCACTGGGGATCAGTGTTGGCGGAGCGCTCTGCGTGCTAGCACTGGTCCTCCATGTCCACCCTCCTTTTGGCATTTTGCCCTTGTGTAGGCTTCACAGAAAAACAATGCTGACTAATAATTCTGCACATGATCTTGCACATATCTGAAAACTATGTTTTTGCAGACATTCATTTAGTTTGACAGTAAATGAGTTGATTTAGTTGTTGAGTAGACATCACTGGTCCACAACTTAACTCTAATCAACTCAATAGATGTCAAACTACATGACTGCAAAACGGTATACAGTTTTCAGATTTCTGTGAGAGATCATGTGAAAAATAAAAATCAGTATAAGCGCTTTTCACAGCTGCCATTTTGTGTCTAAAAGGCAGGGGATACACAGGTGCAACCAACTCACTAATTAGGGGCCCAGCACTGGAACACCTAAATGGATTGGAAGTTGGAAACCCTAACGTTTGGTGCACCTGTGTTACTTCATAGCTTTTAGACACAAAATGGTGGCTGTGAAAAGGGTCTATTTTAAGTAATGTAATGTCAGTCCACTCCAGTCCAGGCGGGCGGGTCCAAAAATCTCGAAGAAGGCAAGGTGGGCGTTCACTTAGGACGATGTCACTCATTGACGACATCCCCGATTTCTGGCGCCGAATACGCCCTTTATCGGAAGTAGCGATCATCATCAAGAAGACGACAAAGAAGCACCAAAAAGAGCGTGGAAGGAGTGTATTAGTTCGCGGTTTTTCCAGCACTTTTCATCAAGGCCAAGACCATTGCTCAGCTCCTTTTAGTTTTTTTGTAACTTTTCTAAACTTTATCATGGCCAAGTCCATGTCTCAGCTGCTCCGTGAGGCAGCCGAGGCGCTGGAGCGGCAACATGGCCCTGGCCAAAGCTCTCCCGCAGCAACAACTAGCTCCACCGCTAGTGCTAGCACATCGGCGGCTAGCCCAGCAAGGAGCAACCTCACCGCTGCTGTTCCAGCTCCAGACAGACAAGGGAATAGAAGAGGTAAGTTAACGGTAGCAACTCCGTTAGCCAATGTTAACATTTGGGGCCAATGCTAGACTAACACCTGCGTGGCTATAAGGCTGGCTATTTTGCGCCGGGGCATAGGATGCTGTCACCCCGGGTTGACCCTCGCTTTCCACCTATTTTTGTGTCATGTCTTGATTGTGTGGGGGGGGGGGAGTAACTGGTTAGTGTTTAGTCACCACATCAGTGCGAGCAGCGCATCTTTTCTGAGTTAAACAGTTAGTAAACGGACAAGCCCGTCTTTATTGTCACCAGTGTTGCCAGATGGCAAATGTTGAATCATCGTACCAGAGGGTCAAAATTATCGTTTTTGGAGTGAAATTATCGTACGCCCCCTCCCCAGCCTATGTCGGAGGGGCTGCGGTTGATCACAGGCTACTTTTTGGACTTGGCATGATTTTTCAACACTGTGATCTCAGCCTGCGTTGCAACAACAACAAAACACCCTGCACGTATTGGCTGCAAATATGTAGTTTGAAGAGATGATTGTATAAACAGATAGAGTGATAGACGTAGGATTCGTCTAAGTGTCACAAAATGATGAAATTATCGTACATTTGGGGGATTTTGGGATTATTGATCGTACATCGTACAGAGGTCGAAATTATCGTACAAATACGATAATTATCGTACGTCTGGCAACGCTGATTGTCACACGAACACACTCAACACATGCAGGCCACACACACTCATGCTGCCGGTGGCCGGTGAAATGTGTCCTCTGCATTTAACCCATCCAGGCTTGTCCTTTACTCCGGGGGGCAGGCCAGGAGCAGTGGCGTCTTTCTTGTACAGCGCCCGGGGGACCAACTTCGGGTGTTCTTGTCACTGGTCGGATGACGATCTTCTGCATGTTTTTAGTGGGGGTTATAAACGGGGGGAGCACGGGGAGAACATGCAAACTCCACACAGAAAAGGCCCTTTCGACGAGACCATTGCCCTCATGTTAAAAGTTAATCTAGCTCTCTCAGCGGAGGGGACCCGTCTCTCTGTCTGCCTTTTTCCCCCTCCTTCCCGTTGCAATCAAAACAAATAATAATCCAAACAAGATGGTATTTAATAACTATGTTTCTCCAGCACGAGGAAGAGGGCAAGAGGAGACTTTTAAAACTCTTATTGATGTGATAGTGAGGAAGTCTTCCCTCATGTTCATCACTTCTTAAAAGCTCTGATCACTCTTTCTAGGAAGCAGAGTTAGCATAATAGCTGCTAGCCCAGACAGACAGGATCTAATATTGCTCTTGGTATTCACTCAAGTTTTTTAATGATGGTCTATGTTGATGTGTCTTTTGTTTTCTCAACAGCTGAGGTCATGAGACTTTTTGGGCCGTACCCTAGCACGAGTACGAACCTGCAAGCACCGAGGCGGTACTCGACTCCACAATCGGCGAAAAGGAAACGTGTGACATACACGCACCGTTTCTTCTGCCTGAGAGGTAGAAAAGACTGAAGTGCCAAGTGCCAAGGAGAAAAGAACCCTTGAAAGGGTAGGACTTGGAGAGAAGAGGATTACATTATCAGGTTAAGTGTCATTTCCTCATTTATTTTTTAAACCCAACTCTCTAAAAGTCTATAAAGAATGTATGTGTAATAAGAATTGTAGTTGTGTGTGTGTGTGTATATATACGGTACTTTATCTTCATTATATAAACAAAATCACTTACTCTGAATGAATGCCAAAAATAAGAGAAATAAGTGCGATTACATAGAACCTGGTGAGTGCTTCTCCTTCTGTCCTCAAGTTAATTAATTCCTGTGAAACGGTGAAACAGCTTAGTTTTGTCAAGTCTCTTTTTTTGATTGAAATTTCATTTTCAATGTCATAGTGGTTTTCTGTTCTGGAAACGGCTTTTACTGTAGCGTCACTGGTTGAATAAATGCCACCTGTTCCAGAACATTGTTTGGTCAGTGACTCCTTATATTTTTCTGTATGTGGCCCACAACCACAAATGTTTGCCACCCCTAGGCCAAACACATAGCCATGTTCCCCCTGTAACAGTTTTGTAACAGTAGTGATGGAGAGATTTTTGGAAGTTAATGTCCACCGCTCTTGCTTTGGTTCTAGCCCTGGCACAGGTTCAGTATGATCTGAGTCTGACATTGTTTCATCTTCTTCAGATCGTAACTGCTCTCCAGAGGTATTCTCTGAGGAGCTGCTGCAGCATTTCCCAGCCTTGAGGGACTGTGGGGGGTTCCAGCTCCTTCGGTGCAGAGGCACAACACGATGCAAAGTCCTGGACATCATCCACTGTCCACAGGAGGGATATTCTCCTGAATTTCTCACCACTGGAGGAGCAATGGTGGGACAAGCCATACTGTATGTTCGCCCATTGCAAAGAGACATAGACATACAGGTAACTTGTCTTCATTTTTAAAAATCTTTTCTAGTATATTCAGTTTCACTAATGTTCACGCAAACCTGTAATTTTATTTTCTTTAGTGCAAGGCCACTTTAGCCTTTGACTAACCAGGGTACCACGGCTAATCTATGGGACATCAAAGCCAATGGTAGAATAGCAGTAAGTGTTATTAGGTTCTATTAAGACTACACTCGGGAGTCAGTGTATTGAAAAACGGAACTGAGTTCATTAAAACTGTGCACTGAATGCTTGACTGCCACAAAATCCTGTTTGACTGATATGATCAATTCATTAGAATGTTTTGATGAGACAATGATGTATAAATTGGCTCAGGATGATAAAAATCAATCGGAACAAGTAAAGTCATTACTTTTCAGTCATTGTCCTCAACAAAATAAATATCTTAATAGAAAAATTAAGTGCTGCAGTATGATACAGCACACGTGCAATTGTTCAGCCTAGGGCTGCACGATTAATCGAAATCCCGATTATTTAGGACTATTTAAAAATCGATTTTTCTAAAAAATTATAGTGCAGTAATACAGTCCACACACATCCAACTGAGTTGGTCTATTAGTAGACTGTAACAAACAGTTCAGTTTGTCAGGTGCATGCAACAATGACAGGACTTTATGACAGTCTGTTGTCAGTCTGTCTAGTTGACAATGTTGCTGCAATAAAAATGGTTGAAGTCAGATGAACAAACAGGAAAATTGATTGTATATAAACCAGATGTTGACAAAGTTTTCCTTTGGGGACATCATTTGCAGTGGAAAAAGGTATTAAATTGATGTATCGGAATATTGAATGTCAATAATCGCAGAATGGCAATACTTAAGAATCACAATTATATCGAATCGGCAACAAAGTATCGTGATAGGGAGATACGTGAATCATCCCACCCCTAGGCTGCAGGTTAGCAAGCAACAGACAGGAAGTTAGGCGGAGCTTGCGCCGAGTTAAGACAGGAAGTTGTGTTTTGCCTTCAATAAATTAACAGATTGTGTCAGTTCTGAGAAAAAAATGATAATAGTTCTGCAGGGCAACAAATGGTTAGAAATGTACAATATTATAAAAATCTAATTTTGAGTTTATTTTTAGGCAAAATCGTGCAGCCCTAGTTCAGCCTGCAAAGTTAGTTGCATGTCCACTAAAATGATAACATAAGTGTCCTTCAGGTTATTTATCTGTAAATAAAATGTACAGATGCTCCCTAAACACTGCTTGAAATTAAGGATGTGTATGTAAATTTGGACAATTGAAACAAAATCTTTGTGCAGTTATCCAACAGCATTTTCCTAATTACCGTAAATTCCGGACTATAAGCCGCGGCTTTTTTCCCGTTTTTTGGCCCCTGCGGCTTATATAACGGTGCGTCTTATCTATGGATTTTTTCAGAAAAAGAAAAAAAAATACAAATAAAATCTCTCTTTTAGCACTCTTTCTAACTATAAATCCACTTCTGTTTTAATTTCCTCTCTTGCCCTCTTTTCACCACACCGCGGACACTGTGTGCACTGTAAAAATAAACAACGGTGGTGTTGTGTTATGTTGTTTTGTTGAAATGTTACGGTAATACGGTAAATGGGAGCTTCCTCAAACAGCCATCTCTTTCCCGACAATCCCCTCTGTGCGTGACCACTTACATATGGTAATTACGGTAAGCAAACGGCCACTCGGCCATCAACTCCCTCCCCCGACTACCAGGAGAAAATCACAAACTTCGGCGAATTCACACAAAGGAAGATCAAGGAATATTCACAACAAGACGAGCAGTAGAAGCAACACTCACTTACCATGGGGAAGGTACGCAGAAATTCACACGACGCAGCTTTCAAGTTGAAAGCAGTCAATCTCGCATTAAAAGAGGGAAACAGAGCAGCCGCGCGTAACCTGGGCATCGATGAGTCAATGGTGAGGCGTTGGACGGTGCAGCAGGAGGAACTGTCTCAGCACGGAATATTATAGGAGTGTGAAAACATCCACAATCACCAACGGGTTCCAAAACGCTGGACTGCTGCGGGATGAAGAGGATGACGCCGCCACAGCTGGCGCTGAGGGCCGTCAGAGGCTTCAGAGGCTGTTCGATGCCGACAGTGACGAAGAGGAGTTCGTTGGTTTTGAGTGACAATGAAGGAGAGAGGAGAGTGGTTGACGAAGCCACCCTGAACCTGTTCGTTTCCGACACTGAAGATGAGGACTTTGGTGGTTTCAGTACGCAGGAAGAAGAGGAAGACGAGGATTAGTGACTTGACTTCTCTGGTTACAGGTTTGCTGCACATATAGCCTATTGTTGTGTGATTTTGTCTGGGGATTAGTGACCTGACTTTTGTTTTGTTTTGTTGAAATGTTAATAAATGGGAGCTTCCCCAAACAGCCATCTCTTTCCCGACATTCCTCTCTGTCCTCCGGCTGACCTTTCACTTCCCAGCTTTGATGGGCTCCGGTCTACAGGCTCTCCGGACCTCCCCGGGGGACGTGATCGTAGGTCCAGGATTAGGAAGCGGGGGAGAAGTGGCGGCGCTCGTTTGAAGCTGAAAAACCAGCCGCTCTCCCGTATTCCGCTGCCTTCAATCATCTTATCGAACGCTCAATCCCTGCGTAACAAAACTGATGAACTTCAGGCACAGGTCCGACATAATCATGACTTTCGTGATGCCTGTATTTTAGCCTTCACCGAGACTTGGTTGTCTGATAGGGACTCGGACACGGACCTTGAGACTGAAGGCTTCGGGTCTCCTTTCCGGCTGGATAGAGATCCAGTGGCAACAGGCAAGTCCTCTGGAGGCGGGGTATGTTTATATATTAATAAGCGATGGTGCAAATCTGTCATTGTCCGGGAGAAAATCTGTACTGCCGATATAGAGCTGCTCTCTGTGTCACTCCGCCCACCGTATCTGCCTCGTGAGTTTCCCCAGCTGTTTGTGACAATTGTTTATATTCATCCGAAGGCGAATGAGAGCAAAGCCTGTGAAACTATCTATCAAGTTGTACAAAGACTCCAATCCATTTCTCCTGATGCTCCCAATATCATTCTAGGGGACATGAATCACTGCACTCTGAAGAAAACACTCAGAGACTTTCATCAGTATGTCACTTGCCCAACAAGACTCAATAAAACACTGGACTTATGTTATGGCTCCATCAAAGGTGCATACAAATCCATCCCCCTCCCTCCTTTAGGTCTGTCCGATCACAATTGCATCCATCTAATTCCTGTCTATCGTACAGCATTAAAACGTGGTAAGGTGCAGACTATCACTGTTAAAGACTGGAACGATGATGCCTGTTTAACTCTGCAAGGTTGCCTTGACTCCACTGACTGGGAGATGTTTCAAGAATCCTCTGTAGACATTGATGAACTGACTGATGTTGTTAGTAGCTGGTCCCATTATTGTGAAAGCATTGTGATTCCAGATAAAAAGATTAAGATCTTTCCTAATAGTAAGCCCTGGGTGTCTAAGGCCCTTAAAATGCTCCTTAGCCGTAAGAGAAAGGCCTTCAGAGAAGGAAAACTGTCTGAGATGCGCAGCCTGCAGAAGGAGATTAGACAGGAGATATGGAAAAGTAAAAGGAAATACAAGGAGAAAATAGAGTCTCAACTCCGTACAAATAATCTAGGTTCCGCCTGGGACAGTATGAAATGTATTACTGGGCTCAAGGTAGGTAGTAAGAAGAATATACAGTTAAATGGTTTTCAGTCTGATGCTGATATGGCTCAGAGTTTTAATGACTTCTATGGTCGATTTGAGACTCGCGATTTTAGTGAGAAACACTCTGTGTTGAGAGACAGTCTCCTTCTGGCCCCCCCTTTGAACCCCTTCTTCGACGAGCAAAAGGTAATAAGACGTCTCAAAGGGTGCAAACCTAAAAAAAGCCCTGGCCCAGACAACTTAAGCGGGCGTATTTTAAAGGTATGTGCTGAGCAATTAGGTCCCATTTTCAGCCATATTTTTAATCTGTCACTCCGCCAGCAGAGGGTGCCGTCCCTTTGGAAAAAATCCATTCTTGTTCCTGTTGCCAAGTGCACCAATCCAAAATCACTTAATGACTTCCGGCCAGTGGCCCTAACCTCCCTGGTCATGAAACAGTTTGAGAGGCTAGTGAAGGATGAGCTAGTAACAAAAACTGACTCTTTGCTCGATCCACTTCAGTTTGCCTATCGTGCTAATAGAGGCGTGCAGGATGCTACAGCCACCTTACTGAACCTCATATTCAAGCATCTAGAGGGCAGTAAGAATCACGTTAGGCTGCTCTTTGCTGATTTTTCATCAGCATTTAACACCATCCAGCCACACATTCTGGTCGAGAAATTAACCAGCTTTTTCGGTCTGGATAAGTGCCTCGTTGGTTGGATTCTAGACTTTCTAACGAATAGATCTCAGCAGGTGAGGGTCAATGGGATACTGTCCAGTATCTTATTGTCCTCTACTGGCTCGCCCCAAGGCTGTGTTTTATCTGCTTTCTTATATATTCTATACACCAACGACTGTCGCAGCCGTTTCGCCAACAGATTCATCGTCAAGTACGCTGACGATTCTGTCATCGTCAGTCTGCTTGACGATGATGATGTAGGACACGGCCAAGTCATTGACGACTTCGTTTCTTGGTGCGAAAACGCTTCCTTGGAACTCAACGTTTCCAAAACGAAAGAGGTTTGTATTGATTTTCGACGTTCCCCCCCTGTTCCCCAGAGCAGTTTTGTCAACGGTCAGCCTGTCGATATAGTGACAGACTACAAATATCTGGGTACGGTAATTGACAGCAAGCTGAAGTTTGATCTGAATACCGACATGCTGTGTAAGAAAGGTCAGCAGCGCCTTTACTGCCTTAGGAAGCTGGCCAAATTTCAGGTTGATAAAACTCTGATGAAAATGTTCTATAGTGCTTTTGTGGAGTCTGTCATATCATTTTCCATAATCTGCTGGTATGGTAATCTTTGTACTAAAGACAAGAACTCCCTGGGGAGAATAGTGAAGGTGGCTTCAAAAATAGCCGGAACCCAGTTCAGAAGCCTGGACCAGATCTGTAATAAACAGGTGCTGAAGAAAGCTGAGTCCATCCGATCAGATGATGCCCACCCTCTGAGGTTCGAATATGAGCTGCTTCCTTCCGGGCTCCGCCTTCGTGCCCCCATAGTTAAAAAGAACAGGTACAGAAATTCCTTTGTGCCTGTCTCTATCAGAGCGTTGAACGCTGCTGGGGTACAAATGTAATGTCTCCCCATCTGCCGTTGCTGTTATTTATTTATTTTATCCTTTTATTCTTTTATTCTTTTATCTTTATTTATTCTTAGGGGTACAATACAGTATATCTGTATTATATACTTTGTCTGCCCTTTGGTCTGGACTGAGGTTTTTTCTCTTGTGCTTTAATACAATGATACATTGTAGCTCTTTCTTGTGATATAAATGTGCTGCTGTGAGTGAACTGCACTTTGCTACTATGCACTTTATATCTCTACTGTGCACTTTAGATCGTTGCTACTGTTGTCATTTGCACTTTAACTATTGTGTTGCACTTTAAACTGCTGCTCTAGACTGCTTTTACAATGTTCTTTTTGTCTTATTTGTTTTTATGTATGTACTTCGTACTACGCTTCCTGCAATCCAATTTGCCCTTTTGGGACACTTAATAAATCTTGAATCCTTGAATCCTTGAATCCTTGTGCACGAACCCTTTCATATGGTAATTAAACATCAAAACACCCGCGGCTTATAGACCGGTGCGGCTTATAGAAGAAAAAAATAGTCAATTTTGGTCCCGCGGCTTATAGACCGGTGCGTCTTATAGTCCGGAATTTACGGTATATGTTAAGATTCTTCCAGATGAGGAGTTAACCTTTTTGAAGGTTCTGGAAAGAGATATATCGAAGGTCTAAATCCATTGATGAAATATATATGCTTAAATTGTATGACTGTGGGTTCAAAGCAAAACTTTTAAGATGGTCAAAATAATACAAGATATGTTGTTATTAATGTTAAAAAAATAGTGGGAAAATGAATGCATTCTTGAATGAGGAAATCCACAACTTTTATTTAAAGGCACTGTAGCCAGTTCCCAACTGGCTGTAAAGTTTAGAAGGGGCACTGGCCATTTGGCAGTAGTGTTGTTCCTTTCCTGTTTACACATATCTTTCTTATATTTGTCTCTGTATTGTTATAGGACCTTCAGGAAACCTCCTCACCATCTGGACCCTTAATTGAATGTCTCTACTGCAGAGAGAAAATTCACCTCGCGGATATGGAAGGCCACATTGACCTCTGCGAGAAGTGAGTGATTTCTTTAATACCTGAGGGGCATGTACCAATGATCACAACCTCAGTAATATTTTCTTGGTCCAATTTGGTTAAATAAACATTGTTGCCAGTCTTCTATTGTCTTAGGGTGAGGGCATGTGAAAATTACCCAAAAATGTATGAAGTACAGATTCATGAAGTTGGCAGCAGAGGGTTCTCTGAGTCACACCGCCAGTGCCCTTGAGAAGTAATATACCAGCAGACAGGATTTGATGTCAGTCCTCATGCTTTGCAGGCAACACACTTCATATCTTTAGAGCTATTTTGCATTTATACAATTCTTAACTTAATAAAATTTTCTCCCAAAAAATCAGTAAGCTGTTTAAAATATATATGCATATGCAAGAACAGGCTTGTTGTCCAACAACCGCTATAAAAGGGAAATCAAGCATCAGATATCATTCTGTTAAGTCCCTTTTCAGGAGAGACTGCCTGTCAAAGCATCATCATGTCTCATTGGCACTTGCGGTTTCACAGTAAAACGGTGAACTCATTTGTATACAAATCTGTATAATATATATGCTACTTAATAGAGCAGTTACACATGCCTTCCCCACAACAAGATGACAAATTAAAAAAAAATTATGAGCATGTCTTTTAATTCTCTGACAGGAATAATGGAGAGAGCCAAAGTGAGTTGAGCAACATTTCCTCAGAGGAAAGCACAGCTAACGCCACACCAGAGACATGGCGCAGGAGTGAGTTGAGCAACATCTCCTCAGAGGAAAGCACAGCTAACGCCACACCAGAGACACGGCGCAGGAGTGAGTTGAGCAACATCTCCTCAGAGGACAGCACAGCTAACGCCACACCAGAGACACGGCGCAGGAGTGAGTTGAGCAACATCTCCTCAGAGGAAAGCACAGCTAGCGCCACACCAGAGAGATGGAGCAGGGCTATTGAAGGGCCTACCCCCACCAGCAATCAGCCCATGGAAGTGGAAGAAACAGAAGGTGTCTTTCCCACAGCTTGTTTTCATCATTGCACCCAGGACAATTTTTTGACATTTGCCTATCCTTATGTTTGCAGTAGGAAATTTTAAGACATGAAGTGTGTAAGGACTAACAGTGCGATTTTTTTTTTTATTATAGCGGAGTGGAAGACAGCGCCTGACCTCATCATGGCTGCTAACATGTACAGACGAGAAAGACTGTCGCAATCTGAGAACAAGCCATCCGTTGCTGTGACGCTTGATCTCATGGACACTGAACAGGAGGACCGTGAAAGGGAGATATTGTCCATCTACAAGCGCCACGGTGTAGATTGGACAAGTCCGTTCACTGTCAAACTGAAGGGTATGTTATTCCAAGCAATTGCTTATCTCTTAAAAATAATATTCACTTGCTTTACAGCCCCCCTCCAGTGCATTTTTTATGGATTCATATTTTTATGAGTTGGGTCCTTGCAATGTTGTTCATCCATACTGTTTGCCAAATACGAGCTCACAAGATGGCCCATATATGATCATAATCCGTGATCACAGTGGGCATCAGCACCTCTGTCATCGCTGCAAAGCTGGGTGAGATGTTTTTCTCACCACATTTTGCCGGGCATATGACTGTGGATGGGTGCACTTTGCCTTTGACCATCTAAATCGGGAGTGGCCAAACCTTTTGGTTGTGGGCCACATAGTGAAAAATATCACAGGCCAAATATTATTTAGTGTGTCAATTTTCCACCATTTACACTTTCTACATCTGAAAAACCCTCTGCCATGAAAAACTTAAAGATTCCAACACTTCCCAGCCAGACCTGCATATCCTCCTCATATCTACTTAAAAAGTGTTTCTAGATATGAGGGGGCCACTTGTAGTTTTGCTCTACAAAAAATCATGCATGTGTTGTGTTGCACTATTTTAACACTTAAAACAACAGTCCTTGCATCAGTCAGACACACTATGAATCTGCTTTTTTTCTTTTCTTGTGGCCATTATTTCTTAATTTCTTCTCCGATAAGAAACAGGTGATAGCGCAGCTCAGAGCAGGGGACTCTTAAAACGTTGTGACATCTTTGCATCCACTATAATGATGGCCGGTATGCCATCAACTTCTTGTCCAAAAATTTGAACTATCATTTAATTTGACCGTACAACTGAACTCACTGAATTGCAGGTGATGCTGCTTTTGGGGATGGAGTTACGCAGTACTTTTTCTCCCTTGGGATGGAGAAGGTACAATACGGGTTCAGTCTTAGACTGGGTGAGTGTTTCACTGAAATAATTGCAATCTCAAAAAACAAACACAGAAATATATAAACCGTATGTGACTAAACCTTTGTATCCTGTTCTCAGTGGATGCTATTGACAAGACTCTTTTCTTCGATGGACAAGGGGATCACCAGGTCCCCTCAACTGCCCGGGCACTCTTAGATGGCGACCTGTTCCTGGTTTTGGGACGCATCATAGGACACTCGTTCCTTCACGGAGGACCAACTTTTGCGGGTTTGAGCAGGTCCTTTTTCCCGCTTATTAGTGGACATGGTGAACAAAACCCCATTATTGGAACAGAAGACTGCCCGGACATGGATGTCGTTGAGGTTGTAACTCTGGTAGGTATCCTTAGATATTTACATAATGACCCTAATGCTAATTGCCAAAACATACCTTGAATGTGAATTTGGGCCATTTCTCAAGTACAAGAAATGCAACTTTGGTGATAGCCATAGCTTAGAGGTTACATCTTATACCTCTGGAGACAAGAACTACTGTATATGTTGAAACCATAAATAGACCGTTTAGATTTGTGGACGTAACATCAGTGACATCACCCATTGGTTAGTGGACTCTAATATAAGATGTTTCACTCGACGAAATATCAGTTGGCCAACCTGTTACAGGCCTCAACATGTTACCTGTTTACAGAAGATGTGTCCTGTGTTATACAGGGAAAGTTGAGACGGGAGTCATTAATTGCGTTCGTCCAATCAGGCTGTTCTGTCTGGATTGGAGCCTAAAACAACTAGCGCTCATATAAAGGGATACTTCCTCTGGTGGTGAAGTTAGAGAATCGCACCTTACCAAAACCTATAAGGAAAACCCACTTAAATCAAAACCCTGTACACTCATTACTTCTTTATAATCAACAGCTTGAAAGCAACGAAGAACTGACTCCACAGGAGAGACACTCCATCAACTCCTTGGCACTCAGTTGGGACCTCCCACTGGTCAATGTCAGTAACAGAAGGTGGCTGGCACAGACTATTCTGCACCATGGGGTATGTACTGTCCGCTCTATAAATGCCAGGAATCTCAGTATTTATCTGTCTGCAATTCAAATATCTCTACAACCTGATTGACTCCAAACTTTTCAAGTGTATTGCTCTCGAGCAAAGACACAATTATACTCCCATTTGGTGCAATCAGACATGGGACATTTTTATAATCAACAAAAACCGATCTTATAAAACGGCTCTCTCAAATCAAGCAATCTGATTGGTTCACAGCAGTGGTATAAATACCATGGCCATTATACCACTGCTGGAGAGCCATATAATGGAGAGTTCTTTCTAACAGCCACAGCCTGAGTGGACACTGTACTAGTCAAAAATGGATTACTAGGAGAGAAAAAAAATGATTAACATTCCCGGCATCAATTAAGGATGGCTTCTAATTTTTTTTTTTCCTTATCTGGAAATGTTGACATCTACATGACACTCCGTGTAGCACCAGCAGCTGGCCTCACAGGTAATTTGTGTTAACATCTATTTATTGTCACATTTTTTTACAGGTCATTGGCAGACGGGAGAAACAAGCAAAGCAAATCCAGAAAGGATTGAAGGACACTGGTGTTTTCCCAATGTTGAAGGCGCGCCCAGAACTAATGGAAGTCTTGTTCCCACGATCGTCATCACTTCTGATGACACCAGAGGTATTAATATATTATAGTTTTAAGGGGATGTCACGAAAACCGATACTTTAGTACAAAGTTGATGCCAAACTTCTGAAAACCACATACCACATACATGGACGCTATTCTTCCAGACCTGATATGGGCAGCATATATGCCTGCGGGTGTTCCAGTCTGTTGTTAAATGCCAAAGGAAGAAAAAAAACAGCACTGAAGAAGCCCAGTGACTTGTATCCTATGCGCTGAAAGCACACTGCTAAATTGAGCATTGTATCAGATGTTGGCTCAGACATTGAAAAGCACTTGCTCGAGGGGGAAGAAGAAAACTAAACTGATAATGTTCATGTTTCCCAGTTAAGATCGATCATATGGACTTAAGGGCACAGTTAAGAATGTCTTAAGCTAAGAAGGGTCGCGAAGATAAGTGTTTCCCAGATGAGGTCTTCTTAGATCACTTAAGATCGCTCTTTAAGAAGCTCTTAACAGCTCTGTCCAATCATTGCGAATGCAGAACCATGTGACGGTGTGTCAGCACGAACTTGTGCCACAGCTGTGAGTGCACATAATGCAGATAGATTCAAAGTGTTTATTGAAGAGATCGACCGATATGGTTTTTTAAATCCGATACCGATTTTAGGAAGTAAACGATGACTAATACGATATATCGTCCGATATTTTTTTATCTGTTAATTTATTTTTGTACCAGTACAAAAATGAACATTTACAATATGAAAAACTTGAAATCACCACTTAGTACTGAGTAAAGAATATTGGCCGATTTTAGGGCCGATACTGATATTAAGGGGGTCTGTGGGGAAAAAAATAATAACAAAAATCTAATATTATTTTTGTAAAGAAATAATTACCGTACTATGTTTCCGAAAACATTTCCTCAGGTTTAATGTGTGATTTTTTTTTTTGTCTGTTTAATAAAAAATATATATTATATATATATCGGTAATCTGCCAATATCGGCCCCCCGATAATTGGTAAAACGATATATCGGTCGGTCTAGTTTGTTGTCGTATGAACAGTAGGGACGCACGTTTCCCCGCACAATGAAATTATTTTTTGCTGTCAATGTATTTATTAACCCTGCTAAAATATTAAAGTTAAGTTTACATCAATATCTACAAGTTTTCTGCAACATAAATTTAGCTAATATTTAACAGAAAATGTCAAACAGTCCTTTCCACTTCCACTGAAAGCTGACCGGATGGAGTTAAAAAGTGTGAATGATATGGTACACTACTATTCTGAACAGGGTGCAATTTGTTTTGTAGATGATCCTGAGAAGGGTGATTTGGCCAGGAGCAGACAGTGATGAGGAGGAGGAGGCTGACCTTGAACTGTCATGCAAAGTCACTGGATTCCTCAGAGAATACATCCAAAACGGTATGAAAAATGATATAACACAAATATCAGTTGGACTTTCAGTGGTTTACTTGCATTACACCTAAATCTACAGAATACAAATTAACTAAAAGTGATCATTATTTTAATTACATCCATGATGTGCTGATAGTTGACATATTTATCCAGAGTAATAAATTCTTATATCTAAATGTTTTGATATAAAAATTACTGACATCACTCACCTAAGAAAACCTAATATCATTTTTAACACGGAACACAATGAACATTACTGTCGGCAACAAGATTAGCCCAACTTCATTGTTGGACTAATCAATGATTGATAGACTGCATAGAGGGTGTACAGATGTTACAGTTCAATGGCCACCTATTGCTCTGACACATTCAGCTATAAATCATTAGTATTGAAGTAGTGTAGTTATTACATTTTAAAAACATTTAAACAGTAGAGTACTGTATGTACTCGGATCACTTACTTTAGTGAAACTATAAATATCACAATGTCTTATACTTTCAGTAAAAGTTTTTTTTAATGTAAAATTAGGACTGCACAAGTATTTAATTGAAATCACAATATCATCTACTGGAATGTTCAAATCAAAAAAGGTGATTGCACCTTAGTTTGATTTGAACATTTCTCTATATATGTGTGTGTGTGTGTGTGTGTGTGTGTGTATATATATATATATATATATATATATATATGTGTGTTTTCCCCTACTTGACTTTGTTATTTTTTACAGCTTCTTCTGACACTCTAAGAAAACTTCTGAAGTTTTGGACCGGTTGGCAGATTCTCCCACAGCATCTTTATGTCCAGGTGTCTCCAAGCCTGCTGATGCCGACCGCCTCCACCTGCCTCACAACACTCAAACTGCCCTTGGAGTGCAGAACTTACGAAGATTTCTGTACAAACATTGCTGGGTCGATGGAGTCAATGAAGTATGGCTTTGGCCTCATTTAGCTTTAGGACGTCCGGTGACCTCTCCAAACCCTGTCGGGGACCTTAAACTTCACCCCGAACACTCGCGAGCCCGCTATTAAAACCTCTAGTTCTGTTTTCACTTGCGCTCTTACAAACGTTCCGTGTTCCCAGTTGCTGTCACTGGATTTACGTGTATTTCTGCATATTAAACTAAAAGTTAGTCAGAACAACTTTAGAATCCTCAACAAGCATGAGTGAAGGGGGGTACTATTGCCATGGAAAAACAGCTTTTTTTTTTCTTTTTTTTTTAACTTTTTACTCGGTCGATCACATTTAAGCTTCAACATGTTCATATGTGAAGATTAGGCTATGCATTTGTGTTGTAGTTTTCACTATTTTTACTCGGTCGATCACATTTAAGTTTACATGTTCATATGTGAAGATTAGGCTATGCATTTGTGTTGTAGTTTTCACTATTTTTACTCGGTCGATCACATTTAAGTTTACATGTTCATATGTGAAGATTAGGCTATGCATTTGTGTTGTAGTTTTCACTATTTTTACTCGGTCGATCACATTTAAGTTTACATGTTCATATGTGAAGATTAGGCTATGCATTTGTCGTTTTCACTATTAAAAATGTTGAGTTCCACGATTGTCCTTGTGTCTCAATCCTATACATAATTGGATGTAGCTACTGTGACATCACCCATTGGTTTGAGGACTATGGTTATGAAGTAGGAGTTTGTTAAATGGGACCCTGTGGTCCTGTGTTTTATTATAATCAATGGTGCTGGTGGGACATTTTACGCACAAGAACCGCCCGCTGCTCAGGTTGCCACATGTGAAAATACCCAGTCAATAAGAGCATTCAGTAAGAGAGAGTGAGATTGATTCATGTTTTTTTTTTTTTGCAAGTTCTATCACTCATCTGAGCTGTGTGTGATTTTAGCCCACAGACGGGTGGGTAGAGTACTGAAAATGTTTACTCATGTAAAAGTTTAAAAAAGTACCTGGTTAATTTACTGAGTACAAGTTACCTTTTTTTTTTAAATATATTTCAGGGTGTGCGGGCTGGAATTTAATCGGTTTATCCCCGATTAACAGACAATCATTGTGGAAAAATTGGAAAAGG
Organism: Poromitra crassiceps; assembly: GCF_964638095.1. Lineage (NCBI taxonomy): Eukaryota > Metazoa > Chordata > Actinopteri > Beryciformes > Melamphaidae > Poromitra > Poromitra crassiceps. The sequence goes on from NC_139635.1 coordinate 10,447,051, forward strand.
AATTCCATTTAGACACAATCTTGCATGCTTTTGACATAGCTTGCCAGACACAGATTAATGAGCAATTATTGCACCAAAACCCTCATGTGCGTTACTACCCACCCCTGCACACAGACCATAACACTGAGTTGTAGCTATGTTGTGTTTCTGGTCAACAGCTTGATGCTGAGCAGGTAACGTGTGTTTATGGCGTTTGTGTACCCTGAAAGATGTCACAGCTGACCAACTGTTAGCATTGCATGATAATACCACAGGAACAGACCATCTGTAATACGTTTGTTACAACTCATCCTGCAAAAATGCCTGATGAGGATTCAGCACCATGGACAGCGCAACTGCACTGTGTTTACCTGCGCCACACCCGGTTCCACCCAAGCACTATAATGGGAGGCATCTGTGGGGAAATGAGAAGTGGAAGCAGCTGGGGCAGATAAAGAGATTTGCTTAAATTATCTGGCACCAACAAAATCATGTTAATAATTGTAAATAAAGCAACCAAAAAGAATCAACCAAATTCCTCGTCAATTCTGAAGAATCCTCACTACAATGCTATTACACAGACCATGTAAACATATAGATGAAACATGTTTACAGACACAGATCAAATCCAATATCCAAAGTTATGAGTGGAAAATACTGTTGTTGCAACTGGAAGACCGACCTCCATTCTTCGTAATGGAGGGGTTTCCCATTTTTTCTAAATCAGTTCAACCCGACTGATTCACAAATAAGAACGTCCTCATCTTGCTAATATATGACTCAATGAACCTTATTCAACTGTGAGCACTTGACTCAAAGTTACAATTCCCCCCCCCCCCCCACGATATTATCGTTGATGTATGTCAGAAAACGGAGATGGTGCTGGTCAGAGGATCTAAAACATGCATTTACTGGTGGAGCTCAGGGATTAATCAGAAAGATGAATGTTTATAGGCTACTCCAAACACTTTTCACGGTATGAATGTGGGCGTGTGTAACAGTTCACTTTTAGATGTGTCTAAGGCAGCTACGCTGCAGGAGCAAACCGTGTTTCAACCGCAGTAAGATTAGGCTCCAACTTTAAAAAATCTTTGAAAGAAAAGGTGTAATATTTAAAATTTCGTTTCTACAAATGGTAGTTTGAATTTTGAAACCTGTTTTGTTGACCTTTTTGTAATAAATTAGAAGAGACACCTGTAGCCTGTACATAGCCTATAATTATGCTATTTGACACAGTTAGTTAGTTTATTGACAACCATAGAAATATTCACAATATATACAACAGGCCATGCCATGGTATATGCTCAAAAAACCCTCGTGTGATATAATCAGCGCATATCATGGACTGAAGTGATGTAGGCTATTGCTTTTATAAAACGGTTACTATTAATGACAATATAAAAGCGCGATACAATCTATTTCATGTAGTTTTTATTCTATCAGAAATACATATCTAATAAATTCAAGCACCTGTCAAGGACTTTGTCCCCAAATTCAAGGACCAAACACTGCATAGTTTGAGACATGGATCAAGGTTAATTACTTACGCAAATTGTTCCTGCCTGACCTGTGAGCACTGGTCCCAATCTTCTGAACTGGTTTAGTGTGTGAACTCTCTCAAGCAAGGTTAATTACTGTTACAAGATTTTTTATAATGAGAACTAGCTTGCTCACAGACAATTAACAAGGGCAGATCGTATAGCAACCAGGCATCCTCATGCAACTCTAGCCCATTCAAGGAAAATACATCTTTCAACAGCCCAAGTTTGGCACTGATGACATCATCACTGTTTCAACAGCCCAAGTCTGGCATCATCGCTGATATGACATCACTGATGACATCATCACCGTTTCAACAGCCCAAGTTTGCCCCTGATGACATCATCACCGTTATCCATTCCTGAATGAAAAAGCCTTAATGACTGGAGTCACAAAAACTGCCTCCTAATTAACACCTCAAACACAAAGAAAATGATCATGGATTTCCGCAGGTTCAAGCCTCTCTTCAGCCAGTGAACACTTGTGGGGTGGACCAGGTGGTAAATATCTAGGTGTAGACTTGGATAACAAGTTGTTCTGATAACTTACCACAGACGCATTCTACAAAAAGGGGCAGAGCTGCATCTATTTCTTAAAGCTCAGATCTCTAAACATCTGCAGTCAGATGCTGAAGATATTTTATCAGTCTGTGGTGGTGAGTGTAGGCTACGGTTTTATTCTGCAGTCTGCAGTTTGGGAAAAAAGCAGGCAAGGAGGCTGGAGGGGGGCTCTGATCGGAGCCAGGATGGACTCTCTGGGGGATGTGGTGGAGAGAAGCACACTGAAGATAGTGGAGGCCATCCTGAACGACATGGATCATCCACTTCACAACACCTTGATGGACCAAAGAAACAACGGTGGTGGATGGATCCTCTCTCTTCGTTGCAGGACAGAGAGCTACAGAAGATCTTTTGTGCCCACAGCCATCAGAACTTTATAATTCTTTGTTAAATAGATGAGCTGACAGACTTTTGAATTAGATTTAAAAACAAAAACTTAAACAACAAATGTTACTGGGGCCACTTAATAAAATAACAGATAAACATGTAATGTCCATGAATTCAGATTATAGACATTACTACTTACTATCCCTGTAACAAATTGTCCACAATTTCTGACATTGACAATACACAATCCAGCTATACAAGGTGTGTCAGAAAAGAAACAGGACTGGGGTCACAAAAATACATTTCAAATATAAACTACAACCTACAAGTTTCAAGTTTTCCCCTTCAAAATAATCCCTCTTGAGTCCAACGCACTTTCCCATGTTTCTCCGCCGATTCTCCTGGGATTCTCTGCAGCTCCGTCGTCATGGGCCTCTTGATGGCTTCCACGTCCTGGAAAACGTGTCCCCTTGATGACCCGATCCGTATTTTAGTACATACACACAATGTTATGTCGGATGTCAACTGCAAACCTCAGCAAAGTCACAAAACATGAGCTGTAGACTTCCTGCTGTAATCCACTGACATGATTTCCTCCTTTGAACTGACTATGAAGTATTTTGAGCTGGAAATCATGCAGAACTACTCTGTAGGTGTTCAAAACTGACATGTTAGGTAAAAAAGGCTTGAATGTGTGAACACTTCCCAACTGTGCTAGTGATGGCAGACTATGTGGTCTCTTGCTTTCTTTGACACAGCAAAAAATACTGTGGGGACATATGCTACCCTAAATTCAAGCACTTTCAAGGACCCATGTCTAAGTATTTTCACAAACTTTTAAGGCCTTTATTTTTTATTTCAAATTCACAAACTTTCGAGGATTTCAAGGACCAGTGGGAACCCTGTGTAAATACAACCACATAATGTGTTCTATTGTTTTTTCCCCAATGGTACTGAGGTAAGTCTACATTTACATAGATTACAAAATGTATCTTGTAAAATTACATTATTACAGCAATAACATTTAGTGAAGAATTTTCTATGAGATTTCTGCCACTTCATCTGTTATATCGGTTTTAAGTTGTTTGTACAAATGTTTGTTCCAGACAGGCTTTTAATGAGTTATTGAAGTATTTATTAATACAGCATCTTTACAGTGTTCAGACATGTTGAGTGTGCTAACTATAAGCCATCGCTGCTGTGCTTTTATCAGCCATACAGTGTTGTGAGAGCTGATGAATAGATGTGATCCGTTTTCTTCCATAGACATACAATACATACAGATGTGTTTCTTTCATCCCTTTCATCAAGTGAATGGCACACAACAGAAATGACACACAACAATGTGTGTGAAGGAGAGGAATAGGGCTTTGGGATTCCTCTTAAAGGAACACTCCGCCTATTTTCAACCAGCTTTGTATCATTAGAACATCAGTAGTATATCAGAAAACTGTAAACGGTTTTGAAGTCTGTCATTTAATTTGACAGTTATTGAGTGTTAAAGTGTGGACCAGTGACATCACTGGTCCACACTAACTCAAATTAATAACTCATTAACTCAAATCAACTCTCAATAACTGTCAAACTATTCATCATTCATCTAGTTTGACAGTTATTGAGAGTTGATTTGAGTTGATGAGTTATTAATTTGAGTTAGTGTGGACCAGTGATGTCACTGGTCCACACTTTAACACTCAATAACTGTCAAATTAAATGACAGACTTCAAAACCGTTTACAGTTTTCTGATATACTACTGATGTTCTAATGATACAAAGCTGGTTGAAAATGGGCGGAGTGTTCCTTTAATGGCTGAGAGGTCTATTTTATCCTCAAGGGCCCTTTCAATAGAATGTAGCCTGCTCTGTACAGTACAATAATAACTTTCCCCAGCCTGTAAGCCATTTAGCTTTGTCGGGCACACGCGCACACACACACGCACTATATAGTATAGCCTTTCTGCCCTTCAGGGTAAATAATAGGGAGCTGAGTGATAAGGGGCGGGGCTTATGAGGTTTGAGGAGGGGTCTATGATGAAGGTCATTATGTCTTGGCTGTGCTGCCTGCTCAGGTAACTGATAGATGTGATGGGGAGGTTTTTAAGGTTGTAGCAGTCTCAGAATGCACCACAGGTATTCAGCAGGACAGAGAGGCGGAACGTCCTCTGAGCTGTGGTTATTGTCAGGTCCATCAGACAGGAGAATAATTGACCATTTCCCTCTCGATGATAAAAACGACATTGTTCGTCCTCTTTCTCCAAGTCCTGGAGGAACAGCTTCCATTTAGAATCAGCTTTCTTCAAGATGATCTTGAGTAGCGGCATGGCGTGGAGCGCAGGCAACCATAAATGTTGAACTCACTGTTGAAGAGGCATTCAACATTGTTTGTTGATGAAGCTGCGCTGGATGATCCAGGGGCTGTGGCTGACATTGACTAGTTTTTCTGGACAGGATCTCCCTTCCTAGTCTCAAGTAGGGCTGCAACTAACGATTATTTTCATAATCGATTAATCTGTCGATTATTTCCTCGATTAATCGATTAGTTGTTTGGTCTATAAAATGGTAGCAAATGACGATCAGTGTTTCCCAAAGCCCAAGATGACGACCTCAAATGTCTTGTTTTGTCCTCAGCTCAAAGATAATATCAGTTTACTGTCATACAGGAGTAAAGAAACCAGAAAATATTCACATTTAAGAAGCTGGGATCAGAGAATTTAGACCTTTTCTCTTAAAATTGTACTCAAAAAGATTAATCGATTATCAAAATCCTTGTTGATAAATTTTCTGTCGATCGACTAATCGATTAATCGTTGCAGCTCTAGTCTCAAGCCAGTTCTCCAAACATGTCCACCAACTGCTCTATAGTTGCGGTATAGACATCCACTGCATCCATGAGGGACACATTTGGGTTCGGCAGTCCTGCTGTCTCCTCTGCAGTGAGTTCCCGGGGCAGTAGGATATCTGGAACTTGAAGTCCTTCCGCTTCATGTTCATGCGGCCCATCCCAGTCGATGCCATAGTCCTCCTCCACCTTGATAGAAAGAAGATATTTATGCAAACTTTCCAAATTTGAAATTATGTGAAACTGTAAGTCATAATTAAGTTTGAAATAACTTTAGTTGGGGCGCCTCGGTAGGGGAATGGTTAGGACGCATACTACATGGGAACCGCGTTCTCTGAGCAGGGTGTCCCATGTTCGAATCGCAGCCGGCAGCGGCCAGACCTTTCCTACGTGTCAATCCCCTACTCTCCCCCCATGATTTCCTGTCCGTCTCTAACTGCACTATCTAATAAAGGCAAAACATATATTATTTAAAAATAATACGTTTAGTTACATTTTAAATGCGAACAGAAGCCATTTTTCTCCAGGTCAAAGTTGATCTCATAATGACTTTTGATTTGGCATCTTTCTCAGCTATTTAGCAGACTGAAGAATGCATTGTGGAACAGACTGGTCAGATACGGCATTGCGTAAGGGAGCCAAAGATTGTCTGTGTTCAAGACGGACCACACACACATCACATTCTGGACCTGTGTTCGCTTGCTAAAAGTAGCAAAGCTATTTAGCTTGCTATATTTCCCAGTACCATCGGTCCTTTGGAATTAATGAGCGTTTTCAGTAGTTTCACTTGTTTCAAGCACATTTTCTCTTGAAATAAGAAGAGCAACTTGTCAACTTGTAATAAGAAAAAATCAACTTACTCCATTGACAAATTTTTATGCCTATTTCACGTAAAAATTTAAATTGTGAAAATTGAGTGTGGACGTTTTTTTGTTTGCTATGTCCTGATATCGCGAGACAGCTTTTCACATCCACGAGAAATATTGTCACGTTTTAATATTGCGATATCTTATGGCACGATATTTTGTCACACCTAGTATTAATCAATGCTTGTTCGGAATTGGAAACAAAAAATCTGATACGTGCCATTTCAGTATCCTCAGCCTCTCGAAATCGTATCCAAAGTTGATAGGGAGATTGACGGCCCTCTGTTCTAAGGCCGTGTTGGTTCCAGGCTTCTTCAAAGAAGTCAAGTTGGTGTTGTAGCTGAGGCAGAAAGCTCCAGTGCAGCGAAAAGATATGAATCTCATTGTCAGGATCCAATAGCCCCTCTGCCTCCATGTTTCTGAAGAGAGTGTGGAATAGGTCAAGGACTTGCTGATACACATCCCTCCATAACCGTTCAATCCTGCAAACAAAAAAAGTTGTACGTATTTTTGTTACACACCAGACAAAGATATAGTAAGATTTATGTATAAATTAGTTTTGTTATTCATGTAATACAACCCATGAAAAAACATCATTAGTCCAGTAGAACCTGAGAAACTTTCAGAAAGTTTTCTGAAGAAGGTCTTTGCAGACCAAAACGTAAAAATAAATCTACTGGGATAACGTTGAGCAGTATGCGGGCTCTATTCCTTTTTACCGTTCCATGTGAATCCCCCCGCTATAAAGACGTAATTTAGTTCATTTACACAAAATTAAGAGAAATAGGCATGGCAATTACCTTTGATTGTGCACACTTCTCCCGGTGATGTGGGAGTGCCTGTTCTCCCCACGATTGTTCACCATGAAATGTGCAACTTCAATGTTTTCCAATCCCTTGTCTGTCCTCACACGAGATGGCACACCAAACCGGTCAATTGCAGCAAGGAAACTGTGCAGTACAGTAGATGCTCGGTTGTTGGTAGCAGCCTTCAGAAAAACAATAAGACGACTGAAGCCGTCAATACCACCGTGAATCACGAATCTCCACCTAGTAAAAAGAAGGAAAATATTACTAATATATTCTGTTGTACTTCAACCCCTTCTACTATTAGAAGATGTAGTACTTATTCAAGTCCTTAAAGTCATTCAACAACTGAAAGTTACTTCTACTGCATGCAGTAGTCATTTAAGTATATACACACTTCAGCTACCACCAAAGTAAGCAATACTTAACTCATTGCCCGCCAATGACGAGTTAACTCATCATTCAGAATACAACGCTTCTCCACCAATGACGAGTTAACTCGACAACCCCTCTTTTAAATCGACTCTGAAAGCTTGGGTCCTTGGCCATCTGTTGAGCCCCATATCATATTTTAACTCCCCTGGAATCTATCGTTATTGAAAGTGAAAGACAACCAGGATCATCAGAAAAGAGACCATTTCAGGGGCAGCGCATTAACATAGTACCAGTCTGGTTCCTGGAGAGGTGGCGAATAGGGGGACTAGATACGAATGCCCTTTTTAACATTTAAATATTCGACTGAGTTTTTCCCACGAATATTCGAATACTAAAAAAATAATGTAGGGTAATGTAAAGTTTTGGTTAAAGTTTATATATTTTTTTTTAGTATTCGAACAATAACAATGAAGTGCTTCACTGGAATTGCACGACAGTGCTCAAATTGTACTAATTAATTCTAAAGAGTTAACACTGAACCTGGCAGTAGCAATCAGTCTTACAGTATTATTATACCAGAGTACCAACCAGAATGAAATCTTTAAAAAAATAAAAAATAAACTTTGAGCAGCATATCTCGACAAACCGGCCTCTCTTCCCCTCGCTCTTTCTCCCGAATGAAACAGCGTTGGAACAAGCGGTTTGTTCGACAAGAACGGTGAGACTTTCCTCTTCAATCTCCCCCAAACAGTTTGTCTCCAGCCGTTCTACAGAGTTTGCTTCGAGCTTTGGCATATTGTAAAAAAATATCCCAAAACGCTGGCGCATCACTGCTTGCTGATTTTATTTTTAGTGATTTATCATTTTACCATGGTATCAAATTGGGTATTAAGAATCATGGAATTAAGACTTACTACATTTCTGGTATTGTGACATCTCTAAACTGGTTACAGAAAAAAAAAATTAAATAGTTATAAATATGGTGAAAACAACAGGTGTAGAAATGTTACCTTATTAATTTGTGATTTCCATCCAAATGCCACATTGAATTGGGGGCAGGAACAGAGTACTGTCTGCGGTGAAGCGTGCGATTGGCCAGGGCGCGCAGTTCGGTTCCAAACGGATCCACTCTTCTCAAGGAATCTCGCACCCTTGAAACTGAAAAACAGCACAAATTATGCTATTGACCTCTAAAGGGAAAAAATCGTGACAACTGCAGATATATTTAATTGACTGTTTATTTAACAGTGTTTTTTTCTGTTTTCATTGTATTCCTTGTATCAAGCAAAAAAAAGTTAACAATGTATTGGAGTGAAATTGCCTTAGTTGACATTGCATGTCCTGCAATGTGACAATTGCACATGCACATTTTGAAAAATGTTGATGCTGAAACAATACTGTATACGGTGTGCTGCCCTCACAGCAAGACACAGCAAGCCCTCACTGATAGTACTTTAACAACCACTTAAGTACTCACAGCCCTGTATAGCCACAGCCAATTTAACCTGAGGCCTGTACCACGAACGGAGATAAACAGATCGAGGATCTGTCCCCTTGATCTGGTTTGACAGAATCAGCTATTCGCCTTCTGGCTAATCCGTACCACGTAACGGGTTTTCAGGTGGATCTGTCGATCTCGGATCTGCCTGTGCCTACGCGCGTTTTCCGCACGTGCACAGCGACGCGTCCATGCAAAAAAGGTGTGGTAGCCAATCACAATGCAATGTGCACAGCGGAGAGTGATCCATGCTTCAGGCACACCCATTTCCTCATGAAAGCGCAAGTGTGGTCAAAGCATTTAGCGGAGATTTACAGAATGAAAATCCGCGTTGGATATTAGTCAGATTTTTTTTTTTTTTTTTTTTTTATTCGTTTATTGAGCAGGGACAAATGCATAGAACATTATTTCATATGACCTACAAAAGAGATGTCATGCATCCAGGTTTCTAGCCAAGGCTAATTTGCAACCCCTGTCCCTGGTTAGGCCTTTAAAACAAAAGTTCAAGAGAAAAATTAAAACAGTACCAAAATGTTAACACATTCACTGCCAGCCTTTTTTTTTTTACTGTAGGTAGCTTTTGCCAGAGGGTTTTTTTGAGGATTCTGGCTCATTTTACAAGAGCCAAGGATAATTTTCTGCTTGGAGTTTGTCAACACAAAGTTCACAAAAGTACTAATAGAATGTGTGCTTTCTCTGTCTAAAAGAGTTAGTTTGTAGAGTTAGTAGTTATGTAGATATTAGCCGTTGAGTACAGCATGGTTTCAGCGTCTGAGACAAAAAGCTGAGATAATCGCAGTTTTGTGAAATTCAATATCAAACAGTCACTTTAACCATTTATTTTTGGCATCAGTGAGACATCAGACATAAACAATATAGTTCTGAACAGTAATTTCCTCCATAGCAGCACCCGCACCCCCTCTCCTTACAACTCCTCCCTCCGTGGGCGTGTCTCCGTGTTTGTCAGTCACAAGCCAGAGTCTCTCCTGCCTGTCTGAGCAGTGAGCAGCAGCCTCTCTCTGGCGGTCCCTCGTCGGCGAGCGTGGATGTGGCTTAATCCGTTCTTGGATTTTCGGTTGAGAGCTTTGACGAAGCCTTGTGTGACTCTAGGCTTATGCTGCGCGCTTCAAAGTGTGCTTTCCACCCAGTCCACCTGTGGAAGCCCCCGGCGCACGGGTGCGCCCGTGTGAAAGGTTTTCGCCTACAGTATGAGAATGAGGCTCGTTCGCTTCTGGGTCCTCGGTTGAGCTCAGCTGGAATGCGTGCGTTTCTGGCCAAACAACACTCAATAGTCTGAGCACCGTCGCCACTCAGTGGGTCGGCGGAATGGATTGCACACGCCCGGCGGCTCTAACAGTATAATAGAAGATGCAAAAGGGCCAGATCAAGGATCCACCGTCAAAAAAAAAAAAACGATTTTTTTGACGTATCCATACGTCGCTGGCAGTTAACGGTTGGATTCTGCTTGACGTATGCATACGTCGCTGGCAGTTAACGTGTTAAAAACTAACCATATAAAACAGAACAAAATAAAGACAAAAACAAAAAGCAAAAACACAAAACAAATAAGGACAGAAAACTAAAATAGTACAATACTAAAAGTCAATGTTCACAGGCTTGTTTCAGTTTCAGCCATTGTTTTGCTTGTGTGTTAAATACGGTGAGTTCTGTCAATGTTTTTATTTCAGGTGGTAATGTGTTCCATAATTTGGTACCTATTACCGAGAAGGATGACTGTCCGAATGTTGTTCTGCGTTTCGCTGTTCTACAGTTCCCGCTTGCTGCACCCCTAGTTCTAATACCACCGTCTTGTTTGTTTATTAACTGGCAAAGTATCTCTGGAGCAAGGCTGTTCACACATTTAAAAATAAGTTTTAAAAATGAGAAGCCGATAAAACTGTCAAAACTTAGTAAATTATATTTATTGATAATTTGGCAATGGTGCCATCGAACAGGTTTCTGGGCCATTACTTTCAGTGCCTGTTTATATAATGACCTAATGGGTGCCAGTGTTGTTTGGTTAGCCTGACCCCAAACGGTTATGCAATATGATAAATGGGAAAATATCATGGCATGCATGTACTGTTGTGCTGCCTTAAGGGGTATATAATGTCTAATCAGGCGAAAGCAATTTAAATTGGTTTTGACAGTTTTGCACAGCTTCTTCACATGCCTACCAAACTTAAGTTGAGAATCTAAAATAACACCTAAAAATTTGAAGGACTGTCTAAAGTTGCGGCTTGTATTCACATCAGTCATTTGATTTACTTATATCAGCGATTTCTGTCTCCTACAGCAGTTTTTTGCGAGTGGAAATGTAAATGTGTAATCTCAGTCAAAATTTCCACAATCCGTAAACCTATTTAGATTATAGATTTAGAAACGCATGCTCAATGTATTGAAAAAACATCACATGGATGCAACTGGGACGTATCCTCAGTGATGTACCCTGGGGTCATAGGATGTTTCGGGTCTTGCAACATCATACACCCTCGCCCAGGTGACCCAGCCGGGGCTGGCCAAGCCCCGACTTACGTCCCAGTAGCTACCCACGGTCAGCACTCTTAGTAACGGTCGAAGGTGGTCATGTGGCTAGGGCCACTCAAGCCGCTGCTCCGCAACTTCTCTGTGGGGACCAGGGGTTGGAGGCTCTGGCACGTAGAGGGGCTGGGCTATATGGGTTGCCACCCGGCCGGGCTCCTCCTATACGTCTCACCAGGTCCAGGACCTGTGCGCTGCACCAGACCCCTGCCGGCGTGGTGGTGTCTTGCTGGGTACCGTGCAGCACCAGTACTTAGTGGCACTGCAGGCTCCACTTAAGGCCTGAATGGCCCTCCTAAAAGGCCTCTCGTGGGTTGTTGGGCTTCTTCCTCGCGGAAGACGCAGGCTGGGGCGCTAACCCATACTGCCCCCGGGTGCCATTCCTGTTCCGGCTGTCAACTGTCTCTCCAGTGGTCACTAGTCTATTCATTCATAATTAATAATTATCTCATGTGTTTGGTTGCACTGATTGAGTAATTCATATAAAAAATAATGATAGCCTATAAAAAAAGAGAAAGCTGCTGAACTGACACGATGGGGGCATAGTTTTCATTGATAAAAAACTAGCCTATATTTTTGCTCATATATTGGCATACAGGACACAGTTGCAGCTACAACATGCAAGAGTAGCCTGGATATAAAGTATTGGGGCTATCCCATTAAATTTCTTAGATGTAGTAGGCTTTTCTGGCGTGTATTATTGAGATTATCAGCCTCAGCTCCGTTGTGCATGGTACCTTAATTGGTGCGCTTTGGAGACGTTTATGGTATGGTGATTAATAGTGATCATATTTCTCCACGCATCGTTCAGCTAATAAAACATATTCCAAAGTGGTAAGTAGGCTTAATTCAATTATGTACAGAGACAGGAATGTTTTTCTTTTTCTATTCTCATTTGAATGCAATCTATTTTTCATATGGCGATCTTATATGAATGGTGACTCGAGAGAGCCGATTATATGGGTCTGTCATGGATTTTGATCTTATCCTCTGAAATTAACCTGGTCCGGACGAGGTTAGTTTTGCAGCATGAGTTGCCGTGGTGATTTATCTAGGTTAAAAGTTAACTTGCTTCGTGGTACGGCAAACCCAGGTTTAAACTCTAAGTTACCTGGCTAAACAACTAATCTTGCTTTGTGGTACAGGCCTCAGGAATTCATAAACTTACACTGAACTCGCAGTCCTCTCGCCTGTAGAAAGGCTCTCATCATTCTGTAGCCCGTATTAGGGTGAGCCGTATGAATTTCCAGAACTGTCTCATCCAGCTCAGCATTGCTCATGTTGGCATACAAGTCAGATATTCTGTATGTAAGGAAGGAAAACATGATATAATCACATAACTAAGCCCTGTAACAAAACATAACACAAAAAATCACTACTAGTGGATATAAAAACACTTTTAAAACGATATAGGCCCTATTTAGGCTATAGTTATCATTGCAGTCATATGTCGGACGCCCAAAGACGGTGACAGCTCACTAACAGAAATGTTGTTTAACAGATGAAGATCAACATGCTTACCTCAGTCCTTCTTCTTGCATCCTTCGATGGATGGTCCTCTGACACACGCCAAAAAGATTAGCTATGTCTTTGACTTTTATACCTGATGGGGAAAATTTAATCACAAGCATATATTTAGAGAATCAATAGTTAATCAATATACTAATATAACTGCATTTCGGATAATACACAATTTTCATTTGATGCTCATAGTTCATTTCAACTTTCTCCTACTGCTCCCCGTACAGGCAACAGAGTAGATAGGGCTGCAGAAGATCAGAATGTACGAAGTGTAATCTGATCCGTGCCCCCTGTATAGGTACGTTGGAGATGTGTTGTTGACTCTCTTCAGTATTAAAGCCTAGTGACATGCACACCTTTGGCTAAATATTTCTACAACAATACCTGTGGTGAGGTATGCTTCGATGACGTCCATCGGGATGTAAATAGATGGCCTTCCGCGGACACGGGGTTCGTTGGAAAGTTGGTCCAGCACCTGTCGTAGGTTGGCGAAGACCACCTCCTCCACCTCATGAATAGCCGAGTATTCTGCCAAACGATCATTTAGGAGCTCTGCTCTGTCACTTGCCTCTGAAAATGTGATGACATTGTTGCTCTGTAGCCTGTCGGCTAAAGAGTTCAGCTCCCCTATCAGCCAAGCCACTGCGCGCGCACGCACGCACACACACACACACACACACACACACACACACACACACACACACACACACACACACACACACACACACAGTTAGTGACGTCAGCTTACTATCGATACACACACACACACACAGTTAGTGACGTCAGCTTACTATCGATACATACCATGTTTGTCCTCTTGTCCTATACGAGGTTTAATGAGTCAGTGATCACCCATGACTACGGTAGATTTTATGGCACAAATATTCATAGCTTCAACGTTAGTCGGCAGACCACACAGCTGCATGCTATATAAATTTGATTGATTGATTGATTGATTTATTGGCTGGCTGGCTACAATGGTTATTATTGTATCATTATTACAAACATGCCTTCGGGTGATTATGCTACGCACTTCACCCGGTCGGATCGGCCGACCGTCTATCTGAAAGGAGCCAGTTCGATGCGCACCACCCGCCAAGCGGCCCCGGAGGGCAACACGACAGGCGGACGCGCTACCGACCCATCACTGGGCAGGGGCAGCCAACACAGAGCCGAGCAAGTCCTCGTCTGAGGGATTTCCATTAGCAGTGACGTTAGCTTAGCTATCGATAGTAGCATTAGCATGGGCCGAACGACTGTGCGGCCAATGGACATATAAGGTGTTGCTTATTTAATAAAGTAATAAAATAGTGTGAGAGGTGTTAGTGAGATGATCCCGGCGTATATTTACCAGCCATTTTCTTCTTCTTTCTCAGCCCTTGACTCGCTAGCTCCGTGGTCTGTATGGAGAGAAATATGTGTCTTTATTCTGTGATTGAAAGTCTTTATTCTGTGACTGAAACTTTACATCCTGTAACCAAAGACTGTATCTGTGAGAAAATAAATCCACTTTGTAATCCAAAAATAGATCCGTAAGCATTACCTTGTGTCCCAAACGGTCTGGTGTGGTCTGGTCTGCTCTCTTCTCCTCTCCTCTCCTGTGCACGCCCAAGCTGAGATTGGAAAAACAAACAGAAAATACCATTAATCAGACATGCAAACTCATGTATGGTGAAAAAAGAGATTCGCACATTTTATTATTTCCAGACCTAATGTCAATGATCTGCATTGTAAACATTAGCCAACACAAGGTGACACCATATCATCTGCTTATTTAGTCAGTGAATTTAGTGACTTTGAGCTGAAAGTTGGCTGTCCTTGAATGCAATTCATGCAACACTTTACAATTCAAGCTACATTCAGCGATGTTTTTGTGTTAAAATACCGGTAGGTCTAAAACAGCTCTATATTCCCTTAGGAAAATATCTTCCCAAATGAGTTCCCATTACCTTGTGTCCCAAACGGTCTGGTGTGGTCTGGTGTGCTCTCTTCTCCTCTCCTCTCCTGTGCACGCCCAAGCTGAGATTGGAAAAACAAACAGAAAATACCATTAATCAGAGATGCAAACTCATGTATGGTGGAAAAAAGAGATTCGCACATTTTATTATTTCCAGACCTAATGCCTGGTTCAGACTACACGAATTCAGCCCGATAATAGACCGATTTGGTCGTGCGCGACAGATTATCAGCATCGGGCCCGAATATGACCGTCGGGGACGACGATCGGCCGTCTTCACCTCTTGTAGTGTGACAGAATCAAAGACCAGCGTCGGGAACAGTCGGGACGTCTAGGACGCCTCACGACGCCCTGACGAAAAGACTGGCATGTCAGTCTTTTGGACATGGTTTCGCCTAGTGTGACACCCCGGAAGACAGGTATCAGGTCCTGGGGAGACCGCTCCCCGCTCGATACAGATTTCACCCGCTCGCACTCACCGCTCCGCTCCGCTCAAACGAATAAAAGAGATAAAAAGGCCAGGGTGTTTTAATTTGCGTTTAAACGCCTGGGCAATGGCAATGGGCATTGCTCACTACAAATAACATGAGCTCAGCAGTCGGCTGCATGTTCGTTTCTCTTCCTTCTCGTCTCGCAGCAGCTGGCAAGAAAATAGTGGCCGTGCACAAAGTAAGCCAAGTCTTATTGGAGGCTGGAGCTGCATCACAGTAGAGCCTGTCACTCATCCAAATAACGTTAATTCTGCAAGGGATATATATAGCACCTGGATTACATACATGTTTCACATAGGGTTGTGTTTGGATTTCAATGTTTTATTTTGCCCAATATTGAAATGTTTTACAATTGCATGTTGTGCTAACATAAACATTATTTCTATCTACCACTTTAGCCTATTTAGGCTGATTTGGTTGCTATTTCTTGTCAATGTATTGGCCTCAATGCATCCTGGGAGATTTCGTTCACAGGTCCGCCTCCCCGACGACCTGTGAACTCGCTGACGACAGCAGACGACGTGATGACGGTGGCATACGATGCTCTGTCGGTGTTAAGCGAGAATACACTTGTAGTGTGGCCAGTCTCCCGACCAAGACATGTCACGAATTTATGGCAGTATGATGGCCTCGTCTGACATGGTGACATCGTGAACGACAAAAAATATTGTGTAGTCTGATCCTGGCATAATGTCAATGATCTGCATTGTAAACATTAGCCAACACAAGGTGACACCATATCATCTGCTTATTTAGTCAGTGAATTTAGTGACTTTGAGCTGAAAGTTGGCTGTCCTTGAATGCAATTCATGCAACACTTCGCTACCCAGAACGTCTAAAGGAGGTCTAACCTGTGTGTGTGCTGGTGAGTGGCAGGCAGTGAAATTTGGGTACAACATTAAAACGAACGGCTCTCAAGTAGGACTCTGTTCCCTTCGTTCATAGCAAAGAGCCGTTCAATAGATTCGGATCGTTCGCGAACGTCACATCACTTCAGTAGCGAGCATCACAGCATACTTAATCTAACGTAGCACAGCCAGCGCTAACTATTACATGCTAATAAAAACTACTAACCCCCTGTATATATAACCATAATCAGTAACGACAATCGTCACGCTCTGCCTGATAGCTAGGCTAATCAGATTAGCTTAGCTCAGGCCAACCAACCAGAAGACCAAACGTGTTGGCACTCTGCTAATATGACGGGCCAACTTGAATGTGGATAACGTTAAGCTGGGTACAGGCTGTTAAATAACACAGCATAACAGAAAACAAGCTCTTAGTTAACTAACGCTAGTTTAATAACGTTAGTCGCTAGTGTCCTAGTGTGGGCTAGTGTCCCAGTAGCCAATTCATTGCTAGCCCTACTACTGACGAGCTAACGCACGCTGACAAAATACTGTGCTTTTTAACCCATTAACGTACACCATCACAGATCGCTCAACAAAAGCAGGTTACATGCATCGGTCCAAACATAAAAACATTGGTGTGAACATACTCAGTATCACGGCTTCTCTCTTATTTCTGGCGCTGCATCATGCCGCCATGTCTTGTCCTCATGGTGAAAGAATCTGAAAGAAATAACTTCCGTATTGGTGCCCGCGTTCCACCTTGTCTCGTACTGGATTGGATGTTGCCAAGCTATCGCTCCGTTGTTTGCTATGGTTACCATGGTAAACAATCCGCCTCGCGTCTTCCTTCCTAATGGGAAAATTCACCTTGTTTTGAACTTTTCCGCGGTATGAACACCATGCACCGATAAATAATGCTGTTTCTTCTTTAAATATGAACAAAAACGCACATTAGGCTACATGCCTGACTGCGGTGGTTGAAGGCGACAGACCAGAAGTGGGTCTGTTTACTTCCGCGGTCAACTCCATGGGTCAACTGGGGCAGCCTGAAAGTAGCCAATGAGTGACATCCTCCCAATTTTCAGACCCGCCTTGACGAGCGGCCTGACAGATTGCATTTTCATTTTCATTCTGTCACAGATAACGCACGAAGTGAACCTGCAATACACGGGAGGCGCTGTTTTGCGGTTTTCCATTTGAATAGAGTACATTGCAAAGCATGTTCAGTCTTTGATAATGTAATGTCGAATGTCAAACATGTAATGTCAAATACAAATCCATTTTCATTTGAATTGTGACTTACATAATGCTTGCAGGGATGGAAAATTAGGCTGGATTTTTTGGATTGCATTTACATTTCCACATTTAAATGACAAGTTTGATATAGTCCATTGAAAAGCAGTATGACTAAATTCAAATGAAATGTCAAATACCATTAAAATGATCATTTGACATTTTCTACAAAAATGCATTATAATTTGAATTGTGACTTAATTAATGCTTGCAGAGATGGAAAATTAGGCTGCATTTTTGGGATTGCATTTTCATTACCAAATTTAAATTACCATTTGAATATAGTCCATTGTAGAGCGGGCTATGGACTTTGAAAATTAAATGTCAAACAGCTTGTCATTTTAATTCTTATATAGTCATAGAAAGCCCTTACAAGTATATGAAAATGAAAATGAAAATTGGATTATTCCATTTTCATTTTCATTTTTACTGAAATAACACACACATGTGTTGAAAATGATAATGTCATTGAGGAATTACATTACCATTTTCAAGTTTAAATTATCATTTGAATTGAGTCAGCTATGGGCAGTCTTTGATAATGTAATGTCGAATGTCAAACATGTAATGTCAAATACAAATGCATTTTCATTTGAATTGTGACTGACATAATGCTTGCAGGGATGGAAAATTAGGCTGGATTTTTTGGATTGCATTTACATTTCCACATTTAAATGACAAGTTTGATATAGTCCATTGAAAAGCAGTATGACTAAATTCAAATGAAATGTCAAATACCATTTAAATGATCATTTGACATTTTCTACAAAAATGCATTATAATTTGAATTGTGACTTAATTAATGCTTGCAGAGATGGAAAATTAGGCTGCATTTTTGGGATTGCATTTTCATTACCAAATTTAAATTACCATTTGAATATAGTCCATTGTAGAGCGGGCTATGGACTTTGAAAATTAAATGTCAAACAGCTTGTCATTTTAATTCTTATATAGTCATAGAAAGCCCTTACAAGTATATGAAAATGAAAATGAAAATTGGATTATTCCATTTTCATTTTCATTTTTACTGAAATAACACACACATGTGTTGAAAATGATAATGTTATTGAGGAATTACATTACCATTTTCAAGTTTACATTATCATTTTCAAGTTTACATTATCATTTGAATAAAGTCAGCTATGGGCTTCCATACGAAACATCCGCGTGCGTTCCTCTTCTGTATCAAGCCAAAGAGGGTGGAAGGAAAGAGTGTGTTCTGCATTAGAGGCGCTGCACTGCGTTAGCGCCCAAGCAGCGCCGCCGCCATCTTGGCCCTTAAAACAACAACAGTAGTAGTTGCAGCAGCAGCAGCAGCAGCAGCACAATGCATTTTGACCGGGAAGGAGAATGTACAGTTGAAAAATAAGCTCTGTACGGCACTTTGTATGCGGTATGTTTTACTGGATGCTGTTTTGACCATAGACAGACAGGTTTCACTAGTCTCCTTAGGGGCCAAAATGGCGGAGGTCGTTGGTCGTTGGTCAAGCTAAACAACGTGAACAACACCACTTCCTGTTATCACTTTCAAAATAAAACGCCCTTGACGTTTAATTGAATTATATTATGTGCGAAAGTGTAAAATAATGTATTTAAGGTGACAGGCTAAACCTGCAACATGTCACATCACATCAATGATGCAATGTAATGAGGGAGACAAAGTAGATGTTATTTTAAGGATTGAAATGATCGCCTATTGAACTTTTTTGTGGACAAACCATATCAGACACAAATTATTAATCAAAGTAAAGTTTTTTATAGGCCTACATCTTTTAAGTCTAATAGTCTTTTAATTATATTAATATGATGTGAGGTTTAGGTAGCTTTGCAGAAATGCTTTTATACTTTGAGTAGCCTACATTTCAGAGGCTGTACTTTTTACTTTTTTTAACTTGAGTAAACAAGTTAAATCGGTAGTTATACTTTGACCAGAGTCTATTTCTACTTAATAGCCTAAAGAATGTGTGTACTTTGTATTGTTTCTGTAATATTTCTGCTGTTTCTCTTCACTGCATGGGCCTTAATGGAGACAGCAAAACATCTATGGCGGAATAGTTGTTAATATGTTGATTTTGTTCCTGACACTTTGTAACTTTATTAAGAAAAGTGAACCACAATTGTAATGCACATTGTTTTCATCCACAGTGCTGACATGCTGGTTTCACAAATTGATTGAAGTGACTATATGCATAGAAAGATTGAACCAGTGTCTTTTAGCAGCATGTGATGTGAAGCCAAAGTGAATGTTTGTAAAGAACAATAAAGTTTTTCATTCTAAGAATCAATAAAGTATTTCTTCTATATTAATTCCAGGAAGTGTATCAAAGCTGCTGGAGAAAATGTGAAAATGACATATGACATTATAACTGAGACAGGTGTGTAGTGGTAAATACAGAGGTGGGTAAACTATCCAAGGTCAGTAGTTTATCCACCTTGTTTCCCCTCATTGAGTTATACAGTTGATCTAATAGGTGAGTAAAGGCAGCCTCATTTCAAAGAGGTGAGTAAACTGTGTTTACTTGTGTTTACCATCCATTTGCCCCGGGCCCGTATTGACAAAGCATTTTATCTTACCACTAGGGGGACTCATAAATATATCACTAAAAGTTCATAGCTAAGAGTTTCCTCTAACATATTCACAAAGCTGCTGAGAGCAACTTTGACTAAGGAACGAGGGGAACTCTTAAACTAAGAGAAAGGGCGGGGTTGACCCTGTTGCTATGATGATGTCATGCTTCATGAAACTGTGATTGGCGGTCTTGGGCTGTCTTGGATCTCTGTCAGTGAAGTCATAATGTAAATACTGTAGGAAGCAAGGTTATTATAGTTAACTTAAACTAAAACCTCAAACTAGGTCTGAAAAAAAAACATTTTAGTCAACCAAAATCAAAACAAAAACTAGACTTTAGAAAAAACGAACTGAAATGATAGTGTACTTATGAAACAAACTAAAATTAAAATATACAGACAGTTTTTGTTTTAGT
Source organism: Poromitra crassiceps (assembly GCF_964638095.1). NCBI lineage: Eukaryota > Metazoa > Chordata > Actinopteri > Beryciformes > Melamphaidae > Poromitra > Poromitra crassiceps. The sequence goes on from NC_139635.1 coordinate 10,467,478, forward strand.
CTTGAAAACAAAAATAACTGTAAGAACAGAATAAAAATAACAAATGATGAAAAATACAAAACTATAAGGATCCAGATAGGAGGTATCATGTTGCCATATTCAAATAAAGATTTTAAAATAAAAATATAGGCTACGTGTCACTGATTTATTGAGCATGAAACAAAGAATAAGGAGTTTGGATCACTTCAAAAACCAAAGAAGAATAGCGGGGGGAAATATGCCTGCAGATAAATGTGTCTTCCCCACCTGTCCAGAACCACCAATGTGTGAGAAGAGCTGCTATTCTTACACATTACAAGAACTCAGTCCCATTATACACTACATGGTTTTATTGATTGATTCAAGTGTCATGATGCTCTCCAGGTGCACCAACCCCCATGGGTTTACAAGACACATCAAATACAACAATAAAACATCACAACAGTGCTACATTTAAAATAACACAAGTCGCAAGTCAGCAATAATGAACAATACATCAGTTTCTAAACCAAAGGTTCTGTCTTTGCTCCCATGACAAATACAATTTGCTGTGAGGAATTAAGGTTCCTTTTTTAAACACAGCTCAAGTTTTTCATAGTCGTCCAACTAAAAAAAAGTCAAAATAGAGGACATTTGACTAAAGAGTACATTTGGGGGGATTCTCTATTCTAGGCTGAGCAGATGCCCTCCTCTCTCACCACAAGAAGAGGGGCATCTTACCACGAGTCTGTCCCTTGCCTCATCATAAGCAGTACAATAGAACAAGAAATTAACCACATGTTCAGTTTCATGTAATTCACATAATAAACAGAGTCTATCTTCTTCAGGGGTAGCATGAAACCTACCAGTTTCTAGTGCTAAAGGTTCCCGATCGTAACTGAGCACACAGAGATCTTTTTCCTCTGTTCAAATCAAACTTCGCATAGGGTTCAACACAGTAACTGTCTTTTATGAGACGATAGGTTCTTAGTTTTGGTTGATACCATAAGTCGACAGACCATTTAACCGTATATGAAATAAACATATTACAGTCTCCCGGATGTCACAAAATAACCTGTTAAAAAAGATTAATGTATACTATTTTCCCAATTTTCCCCCGGGGATCATTAAAGTCTTTCTGATTCTGATTCTGATATTTGTGTTTTGTCTTACAAAGGCAGGCATCAGTTTGAGTCTCCCCAGATGTGTGGAAGTTCTCTCTGCTGTGTGTCGCAGGTTATTCCTCGCTGCACTGTGCTGCTTGTTGTGGCCACCAGGAGACGCTGAGGACTCTGCTTGACCTGGGAGCCGACACACACAAGACCTTCAGAGGGGAGCGGGCTGCAGACCTGACCACCAGATACTCACACACAGACTGTGCTGACTGACTTATCCTGGCAGGTGAGCGCGTCTGTTCTCTTTGGCAGCAGAGGTGATCTTGGTATCATTGTTAATCAGCTTGTGTGTGTATGTTTGTATGGCCACAGAAGCTAAACAGGACTTGATGTCATATATGGCCCATGTTGGAGACACCATCTCTGACCCAGAGAGGATCCAGGGGAAACTCACCAAGGAAGACAAGGTGACAGATTGTCAAAAGTTAATAATATTACTCTGTTTTCTTTTTACTATGTACGTGTCACACTATCAATGGCTTGTTGGCACAGTTTTTTAACCAATGGATATTGGATACCAAACTACCAAACTAAGCATGCAGAAAAACAACAACACACTAAAGTTATGTCAACTGTTATACAGTCTTTCAATTCATTTTCTGCCAATCTAGAACATCTGTCAGCCTGGTTCATCTGTAGCCATGCTGCTCCGCCTGGATCCAGAATGTGAAAAAGCCGACAGCCTCAGACTTTAGAGGCCAAAGGAAACACATGGAGGACACGCTTCAACCTCTCTTCTCATTAAACTCTCAGCCCAGCGTGAGCATTAGTGATGTACCTTTCTATGGTGGCTTGTACAACACATCACATTCTTCTTATGTCTTAGGGGAAGTGAAAGATTGTTTGAGAATTGAGAACATAAAGAGATAGAAACATTTTGTATTGATATTGAACTAGATAATGGTGTTGACCAAAACACTTTTTTGGTCAATCTTTAACAATTATTATTATTATTATTAATTAGGACACACACACACACACACACACACACACACACACACACACACACACACACACACACACACACACACACACACACACACACACACACACACACACACACACACACACACACACACACACACACACACACACACCAGTTGTTCTTTTTTAACTTTTTATGTGTGACATTTCATAAGTATAGACAAAACAATCAGCAACATATAAGAAAATAAGGAAAATAACTGCAAATAAAGAAAAACAACAACAACAACAACAACAACAACATCAACACACCAATTGTTCTGACTATGCACATCCCTTTGCTTGGTTACACTGCCCTCCGGTGGCGGAACATGAGGCATGACATGCTGGTCATGACTGTGTTAGGCTACCAGCTGTCATGCATAAGAACAGCGACAGTGTGAGTGAGAGCGAGCTGGGAGTACCCTGCCTTCTCCTGATAGATACACAGACCGCACAAAGAGGCAGGCTGATACAGAGATGTTTTGGACCATGGAATAGATAGTGAAAATATCATCTCATGAGACCACAAAGGGTTTGGAGTAGACATATGTTACAGTACATGTTGTTTGTCATTTAATGATCACTTATACAGAATTTCATTTCGGCAAATAGGGGGAATCAGGTGATATGACAGGTGTATTTTTACATGAACATATTGGAGTTTTTTTCTTTTTTCTTTCTTTTTATTTTAGGACTTGGGTTTATCTGTAATGTGCTTTGTAAACTTTTGGAAGTGTTATAAGCCTAGACTACATTTAGCCTAAGTTATCATTATTATTAATGTAAGCAGCATTAGTTTGAATAGCAGTAGGCCCAGTGAAGTGATCAGCAGTCAATAGCACTGAACAGGGATGAAACCTGCACTCCAACCCAGAAGGGAAACATATCATCAAAGACAAATAGACCCTTATAGGTCCAAGTGACACCTTGTTTCCCCTCATTGATTGATCCAGTTGATGAGAAAAGAGAGCAGTAAACTCTCAGCCTCATCAAAGCTAAAGAAAAACAGCTTCAGCTCATTTGCACATTCCTGATTGTAGCCGGTGTAAATGTCAACTCACCTGACATTTATTCTCAAACCCGCCCTTTTTGGTAGACGGGTAAAGTGACGACTTGATTCTGAGAGAAAGGAAAGAAGCTTCGATACTGTGCTCACATCTATTTACTGTATATCATATATATATATATGCCGGTTTACGTGCGATCGGGCTGAAACTTCGGGGGGTGTAAAGAGCACCAGTGCAGGTGACCTGACGGAGCCAGATTTTTTAAATTAGGTGATTGCCCTAATTACCGATGTCATAAGTGATGTCATAAATTACTGACAGTCATAAGCGATGTCATCAGTGATGTCACTTGAGCAATTAAGGCAACTGATGTCATAGTGATATCACTGATGATGTCATCAGTGATGATGTCATCAGTGATGTCATACATAGGCATTGTGAGATCATTGTGACATCACTGATGATGTCATCATTGACACACACACACGAGAGAGACTGAGGGAGAGGGGGAGAGAGACTGAGGGAGATGGAGAGAGGAGAGGGGGAGAGAGAGCGGGAGAGAGAGGAGAGGGGGAGAGAGAGCGGGAGAGAGGGAGGCTTTGCGCGCACGCCGATAGTGCAGGCGAGGCCACGCAGCAGCTGAGCTGCGGGCGTGGTGACACAGCGGCCGAGCTGTGTATGCAAGCTGCAGGGTGGGCGAGCTTAGGAATCGAGCGCGCGTATAGCGCGCGGGATACCTAGTAAATATAAACTAGGAATCAAAGTAGGGTTTGAAAATGTTTATAATAATATAGTGTTTACTAACCTGTATGTTTTTTTTTATCATTAGTGAAACCAACAACACAGGAAATAGTTTGAAGTATTTTCGGCTTCTTGTACAGTCTTTTGCTATGGCAGGTGTCACCCTAAATGGGTGTTTGGCCTATGAGCCTACAACAAAATGACTTATTGCCATCTGATGTATAGTGGTGTCAGGATTCACTGTCATCTAAGACAAATAATCAACATATGTAGGCTACATAACCATTATTGATTTGTTTAATAAAACAACAGAAAAAAACACTTCAGACTTGTCAAGCACATTTGAAGATGGATTTGTTCTTTCAATTGAGTTATCCACTGACAAACTGTCTGTCGGTGAAACAAGTCCTGTAACTATTCATGTATCTTGTCTCTTTTCCTTTCTATTTCTTGGCAACATAATGTTATCATCAAAAAGGGTTTTAGTTTCAGTTAAAGCAGACTCTGGTTAATATGGTTTAAATTCTGTCATTTGTTTCATGGTAATTGGTAACATTTCTGGTGATGAACTTGCAATCTCATGTATGTTTCTCACATGAAAATAATATCCTGAAATAAAAGCCAATGGAAAGAGCTTGTTTAGTTACATGACTGTTATTAAAATGTCAGATAAACTTGGCCTACCAGTAGCATACAATAAAACACATGACTGAACTATGGATGAGAAAGCCAGTTGTACAGTATTATCATTCTGTTGGGTCATTCATGGGTCGAATAGCGTATCTGATATTTCCCACAGCACCTGAAGGTAGCGGCAATGCTGAAGCTGTTGAGGCTGTAGGGTTGAAGAGCTGTGCCAAGCCACAGAGAACAAAACTGAAAACTAAATAAAATCACAATTAGTCATCAGAAAAAGAAAAAGTCCTCTTAAGCCTATGCATTTTTTCCAAAATATTTAATGGAAGCATTACATTCAACATGCATTGAAACTCTATCTGTAAAATAGGCAGTTTAAACATATTTGATGACAAACAAAATGACAGATTTTAAGCATACATGTATTCTTGACTTTCCTTTAGAGTAAAAAAATACAATAATGTCAATAATTTAGACAAATTCCCCACGGTGTGAAGATAAAGCTTCTGCACATTCCTCCTTAGATAGGCCTCTCTCTATTTTCACTTGGATACTTTATATTTCTCAGTGGGCTTGCTCGGGCTTTGACAGAAGAAACCACGGTAGTGATACTAAAAGCTTCTTCTTCTTCTTCTTTCGGCTGTTCCCGTCAGGGGTCGCCACAGCGGATCATCTGTTTCCATCGGTTTCTGTCCTCTGCATCGTCCTCCGTCACGCCCACTGCCTGCATGTCCTCTTTCACTGCGTCCATGAACCTCCTCTTGGGCCTTCCCCTCCTCCTCTTTCCTGGCAGCTCCATCTCCAGCATCCTCCTCCCAATGTACCCCACCTCCCTCCTCCGCACATGTCCATACCATCTCAGTCTTGCCTCTCTCACTTTCTGTCCAAACTGCTCAACATGGGCGGTTCCTCGGATGTAATCGTTCTTTATCTTGTCCAGCCTCGTCACTCCCAGAGAGAAGCGTAACATCTTCATCTCTGCCACCTCCAGCTCTGCCACCTGCCTGTTTGTCAGTGCCACCGTCTCTAGACCGTACAGCATGGCTGGTCTCACTACCCTGCTGTAGACCTTTCCCTTCACTCTCGCTGGTACCCTTCTGTCACAGATCACCCCAGTCATCCTTCTCCACCCGCACCACCCCGCCTGCACTCTCTTCTTTACCTCCTTGCCACAATCCCCACTACTCTGCACTGCTCTGCAAACTACAGCTTTTAGTAGTGATACTAAAAGCTGTAGTTCCAAAATTGCCCACTTGAGTCTAGCTCCGAAAGGGAGTCGTTCCCCACCCCATGTTGAAATGCCTGAGTTTATAACAGGGCCAACAGGTAGCAAACAGTTTATTTCCATGGAAACGGCGATGCTTTGAACACCACCCTGTTATGTGACGTAAGCGTTGCAGCCATACATCAAAGCCTGCTGCACACCGTTGCAAACTGTTTAGAGCAGAGGTTTTCAAAATGGGAGGCGGGTCTCCCCTGGGGGGCTCCAAGCAGTTTCAGGGGAGGCTCAGTGAATGGACGTGAAAAAATATGACATTGGTTAAAAGGAGATCTTATAGAATAGCCTAAATGTGTGTGTGTGATTTAGTTAAAGAGTTACAGTAGTTTGGGGGGGAATTTGACAGTTTTTCCCACTTCCCCCAGAGTCAGAAACAAATAAATGCCATCAGACACCTTTTATCTATTTGGTTTAGTCTGAAGTTTGTCAAACAGAAATCAGCTCTTGGCTCAATTGTTGAGTGTCTATGGGGGTCAAGGGGGATGTCCTATCTCATACAGCACCGACGCCCTCTCTCATAAGCAAGAGGAGCGTCACATCATGGAGTCATACGCCATACTCAAACCGTCTATTCTGATTCAATAAAGTTTGTTAAAATTATATTAAGAGTCTCTCATGATTGAAGTGTAGTCGTAGACTGAATTTCAATCATGGAAGACCAAATAAGGCATTAATAGAGCACCCCATGCTGTCATACCCCTCAGCCCAAATGACGTCACTAAATGACGTCACCATCTCCGACGTCACCTTCTCCATGACGTCCCAAATGACATCAGTTATGACATCATAAATGACATCATAAATGACATCAGTTATGACATCATAAATGCCCTTCTCCCAAATGACATCAGTTATGACATCATAAATGACATCAGTTATGACATCATAAATGCCCTTCTCCTGGTACTATATAAAGCCCCCATCACCACAGCTTAAATCACACTTGTGCAGTCATCACTCACCTTGTGTCAGCATCACGCATTCATCCAGCATCTCCAGAGCAAAAAGCTTCATCCCACCACCTCCCCAGGTCACCACCAATGTCATGACTCCTGTTGGAAACAAATCCCCTTAGGGGGGATGTCCTATCTCATACAGCACCGACGCCCTCTCTCATAAGCAAGAGGAGCGTCACATCACACAAAGGCATCCAGGAATTGAGCAAGGGGGACTCCTTTTTCTTTTCTTTGCATGTATTTAGTGGGGGGTTCCTATCTGGAGGAACCCCCAGGAAAGCATGGGGAGAACATGCAAACTGTGCACAGAAAGACCCTTTTGACGATCCCACCTGGGCACGGTATTCACCTTATGTAGCCCCGCCCACTTGACCCGGTGTCGCGTCTATGTGCCGACAGGCCGCAATGCCGATAGCCCACAAGCAGAACCAGCTGAGCGAGGCGACGTGCAGCATGTCGGTGGACCGGCTGGAGCTAGCTAACCTCTCTCAGCCCCCACGCCTAAACTTAACCTTCCTCCACGCCTAAACCTAACCTCCCTCAGATCCTAAACCTAACCTCTCTCAAGCCCCACGCCTAAACCTAAGGTCGGCATTGCGGGTGGTCGGCATAGCGGGTGGACACCCTTGACCCATTCTGTCACGACTCCCTGTTCAAAATGCCGGCTGTTCTAACTCCTCAGTCTGACTCACCTGGTCAAACCTAGTTTGACTCACATATGAGTCAGACTGGGGGTTTATGAGTCACAGCAAGTGTAAACACAATCAGAACTCCCAATTGGGTTTATACTTCCTGTCTCTAAGGTGAATATTCTCCAAAAACGCTGCACATTTTTTCACAAGTTTTGTTTGAATATCTTCATATCCTATGAAATATATATTTTGGGAACAAAACACTGTATTTTCATTTACCACACTGGACAGCAACACAGCAAAAAACGTCAACATAGGCTACTGTTGATCAGCGAGGCTTTTATTGTGAAAGTGCACAGCGGAAGTGCTCTGTGTAATTGCGTGTGTTTTGACGCGGTGTGTGGGGGCTGAGCTCACGGCAGCAGCAGCAGCAGCAGCAGCAGCAGCAGCAGCAGCAGCAGGAACGCCCTGCCTGTATCCGAGTATCCTCTCCTCGCTTCGCATCCATCCAGCAGCTCCTCCGCTTCGGAGCGGTCCGGTACTGTACCACACCACCACACCGAGCAGGGCAGCTCTGACCCGGGCACCAAGACCAACCCAACCCCGCTGGGAGAGGAAAAACAACATGGCCTTTTAACACTCCGAGAGAGAGAAGAGTGCAAACACAACAACAAGAGGAGAAGAAACATGGAGCCTTTGCGTTGCATCCTGCTCTTCGTGCTGCTCGCCTCCCAGTGCCCTGCAGCCTCCGCGGACAGGAGGTTCGGTGAGTGTCCCTCAGATGATGCTTCAGCTTCGGTTTGGATTCTTTGATTGATGCGGAGAGAAACCTCAGAGCCATTTTGCAGCCTGCAAGACGCGCACACCTAAGCTAGTAGCTACTATTAGCAGAAGAGTAGTAAACCAGCACTGTGCATCTGTAAGGCATTTCAGAAGAATATCAAACCCACAAGTCTCTACATAGTAATATAGTAATATCATAGGAATATTATAGGAAGGTGCTGTCACATCACTACACTAGTGCAGACTCACTGACACAAGAGGCATCATTCTGTTAGGAAGGCCTACATTTAATTGTAGTCAGAATATTTTGATTGGCAGATATCTGTAATAGAACGTTTTGATTGACAGATATCTAGGGACATGGCCTAATGTAATATAGCCTACAATGATGTAATAGGAGCATACAAAAACAATAAAACAAAACAATAGAATAAATAATGCAATACACGAGGAAAAACACTTGAATAAATAATTATACCAAATAAATACATAAAATATACACACAAAATCCAAATGAAAAAAGAGGTTTGAGATGTGTTTACACTGTAAACAAGGAGGCAGCATCCATCAGTGACAGCATCAGTGCAGGATGAGTGGAAAACGACCTCACATCCTCTCCAATTCCCCTTGTATTGTCATCCTAACACAGGCCAGTATTGATGGTAAATGTGCATTCATTTCTCTCATGCACAGAAGCTATAGACCCCTTATACAGCTTGTCAACATTGAGCTGCGCGTGCATCGTGTAGGCAAAAGCCGTCAGCCCCGCATTGACAGACAGTGAAAACTGTGTCAAAGCCCCGCTGTCAGGACTGCTCTATGCCCATCTGCAACACACAGTTATATTTTAGTTTTAAAATGCAGTTCTCGGCTTACTACCACAGCTTATCGCCTAGTGATAAGCAATGTTATGCATCGAAATTAACGTTGTTTAATGGGATATGTCTTACAGACCCATACGCACTGGCGCTGTCAATTGGCCAAGCCTGGCCCCGGCAATACATATTGTGCATTCCTTTATAACTGGGGATAGCGTAGATAATTATTCTGTAACTTGCAAAGATATATTGTTATGTTGATAATGCACACAACTCAATAATGACATTATGTAACGTTACTTGGTCGTTAACTAACCGAGCGATGTGGCTGAGCAGCCAGCTTCAGGCAGCTTACCTGATTATGAAATGAGCACTACAAAGTCGGGCATTTTTAATGATGTCCTCGTTCCAATCAGTTCAACTCAATAATGACATTATTTAACGTTACTTGGTTGTTAACTAACCGAGCGATGTGGCTGTTAGCAGCCTACAGTTTACCTGATATGAAATGAGCGAGCACTGCAAAGTCGGGCATTTTTTACGATTTCCTCTTTCGGCTTGCAACCAAAGACACCTACGGTTAGCATTAAAAGCAGTATGAGTTGACGGGATTCGGTAAAACTTTAGTCCTTGCTTTGTTGATAGTGTAACAGACTGTTCAGTGTTGTGTTGTGTTGCGTGTGTGCGAGGCTGTGTATGTTCCCTCGAGTTGCGTAGAACAGGATATGTGGGGAGAAGCTTGTATAACGTTACAGCCTGGCTCTATCGTTTATTATTTTATTAACCAAGTGTGAATAGGCGGACCCGAATACTCTGCTACAATAGCTTTCCAATTCTGGCATCGCACTGCACAACATGAAGACATGTCTTGCTGGAATAGTTTCACAGGCACTGGAAAACTACTTGAAAGGGCTGCGCGGAGTCTGTCTTTCTGCCTCCGTCTTGCGCATCTGACGCTGTTTGTTGTCATTGTGACGTAGGCATATAATTGGTCTATAAATATCTGATATAGATAATACTGTATTGTATATTGACTTGTGCTTACATAAGAGCTAACAGAGAGAGTCAACAGTATGGCAGCACAAGACAGACTGGCAGGAGGATGAACATCTAGTAGCTTCACTGACATGCTCAATATTATAATCATATCAATATTCAGTATTACAGCAGCTGTGATACTGAATATTGATGCATCATCATTCAAAAACAAAATCACTAACAATACCTGTTGATATGTCTAAAGTGTCTGTGACACTCGGTAGTAAACTTATAGCTACTTTATGGTATTTGATGGTATATTTTAATCTCTTATAATTATATTCCTATAATATTCCTGTAGTATTTAAACTGTAATGTTCCCAATGATAATGTCATTATGGCACTTTAGCAGCTTCATCATACTTTTAAATTGTGTTTTACATCCTATAATAATCTTATAACACTACAGTGACAAATCATTATGTTGTACAGTATTATAACTACAGCGTCTTACAGTGAGTCTGAGCTTCTCAATAGAGTTTATAAGTGGCCCTATTGTATGTTTTTATTGTATTTTCATCACTATGTGTTATTCCTATAGGACTTATAGTTTTGCTGTAATATCTGTATAACCCGAGAGATTACTATTGAGAGAGTGAACTGAGGTGACAGTATAGGGAGCACCATATAGTATAATTTACATTTAAAATCAATATTCATGTTTGCTCAATTGTAGTGGAGGGTGAGGCCACTAAACTCAGATGTGCTTCGTGCTCGATCGAGAGCAAGAGAGAGAGAGAGAGAGAGAGAGGGAGGGAGAGAGAGAGAGAGAGAGAGAGAGGGAGTGTAGGGGTGGACAAGCAAAAATAAAAAATAAAAAAATTCAGGCAGGATTCCGAGTCTTATTCCGATTTTTTTTCATGTTGGTTAAAGACTATGAACCAAAAATCATCTCTGTATTTTTAGGCTGATTTTTAGATTGTCTTGGTCTTTTCTACAAAGTGGGCTAAATGTTCAGTTGTAAGTCAAAGCCACATGAGATGTCACAAGCACTTTTATTAAAACAAGACTGGTCAAAATAAAATGCAAACACAGGGTTTCCTTCCCTGATTTTCACAAAATATGAGATTTGTGATGAATAATCATCAGTAATGTGGATCTAATGACTAAGGGCCTGTGTCGACCTAGCATCTTTTCATCAGCTCCAATGTCTTTTTTCAGTTGTTTCCAATGAGGAGAGAGCGTATGCGGGCGCACACGAATGTCTAGAGAAAGTGCGCTGTGCCCAGCGTCTATTTTCCCAGCGCTCCGGCGTTTTTGTGTGCCGGCTCCCAGCGCTTCCAGCTGAAAATATTGTAACTTTTCAGAAAGACGCTGGTGTCGGGTGCTCCTTTTCTGGCAACTAATCATATGGAGAAACTATCGCAACAGAGACAGAAAGGCTCAATTGTGGGAGCAGATTGGCTAGACACTTAATATTTCTGGTGAGTGTTGAGCTAAATCACTGGATGTGTGTTCTTAGCTAATGTTAGCGGTCAGCTATCAAGCTAGCTACCGCACTGAACTAACGTTACTTTCAGACTGCTTCCTTGCATATTGTGTGCTGAGATCAGCGCTCCCCAGCGTACTTCCAGCGTTTAACCATCAGAAAAAGACGCTAGATGGACACACGGCCTAAGTGGTTAAAGGCAAATAATAGAAGAGCTAGAACAGTCTGGTAAGCTCAGAAAATGACATCACTTTACTGTGATGCAGCGTTTAGACAACACAGGAGACTAGAAGCAGCCGCTCGTAGTAGAAAGTCCCTGAAACTGTTTAAGCCACACTGGAAACTACTGGGATCACCCCCCCCCCCCCCCCCCCCCCCCCCCGCCTCCTCCATGCATCGCCCATCATGGCCACTAGTTTCCTTTACCGCTCTTTTAGTTGTTTTCCACGCTGGATATTAGTGGCGGGTGATGAAGTGGAGCCCTGGCGTATGGGAACGTTGCCAGGCGGAGTACCAGGGCTTTAGGGTTTGTGTGTGTGCTGGCAGCGCATCGCAGGCTTGGCTGAACGCCAGATGTGTAAACACTGCAACAAAATGTCCACCTCCACAACACGCGTAGTCTGAGTCTTCACATCGCATTTGACTCAAAACAAGTGTGTGTGTGTGTGTGTGTGTGGGGGGGGGAGATGATCTCTGCAGACTATAAGCTGCCATAGTCTTTCTTTATCTGTACTTTCTACTCCTTAGATTTTCAAAACAGACTAGTTGCTTTGGTTTTAATGCACGACAGACAAAAAGCAGCAGCGCTCGTGTCACGCTGTCCCACCACCTTTTTTGTGGGAAAAACCATCTGACACAAATGATGCATCAAAGTATCGTCTTTATACATCTGAAAACGTGTTGGAGGGGATCTTCCAATCCTACTACTAGAATTGGAGGCGTGTCTGTGTGTCTGTCTGTCCGGAGTTGCAACAAAAGACACGTCGTTGCTCCGATTGCCTCCTGAATTTGCCAAAACACTTTTCAGGGGCCTTTTCAGTGATGTCACACAATGGTGTCACAGTGATGTCACAATTAGAGATGCGGATTTTCAATTCCGATCCGATTCCGATATTTTAGCCTCAAAACCGATCCGATTCCGATCAAATTTCGATACCCGATTCGATACCGATTTCGATCCGATACCGATACAGCACATATTTACGCCTCTCTATGCTGTCTGATAGCTAGCAGGCAACAAACATTTTTAGGGTTAGGTATGTATGTGTGTGCTTTGGTAATATAGTATGTAAATGATTTAGTTCATCTAATTAATTTGATGTAAAACTAAAACATAAGTTAACAATCAAATACACACTTCTTTTGTAATGGGTGAACACTGGACACAAATATTTATTGTTTCCTCACACATACATGTACACCCCCACTCTGTCTCACACAGGACACAGACACACACACACACACACACACACACACACACACACACACACACACACACACACACACACACACACACACACACACAGCCCTGTCCCTGTCTCTCTCTCTCTCTCTCTCTCTCTCACACACACACACACACACACACACACAGCCCTGTCGCTGTTTCTGTTTCTCTCACACACACACACACACACACACACACACACACACACACACACACACACACACACACACACACACACACACACACACACACACACACACACAAAGTTTGTGCATACATTTCCACTGCCAGATTGGAGGAGTCTTTTGTCACTTTCTAATGTTACTTCTCTTCAGTGCGATACGTTTTGATAACGACCTGCTGTACAGCGCCGTTCGCTCAGTCAATAACGTGTCGTTAACGTGAGTTAGAGGAGAAAGACAGCTGCTGTTAGCTAGCTAATTAGCCATGTTAGCTGCCTCAGTGGGTAACGTTAGCCTATAGAGAGTATTTATCTGACGTTTATGTTAGCTACTCCTCAAACCTGTGGGTGGAAATGGTTTATGCGATGCGATGTATGTTGAAGCAAGACAACGTTTTAATGTACCTTGAATTTGACAAATTACAACGGACGTGCTCACGCAGATCTAAGCCCTGGCCATCCTAGGCTCAACGCGAGACTGATCAGTCATTCATTCGGATGAGTCTCGCAAAGTTACACACAAAGTTTGTGCATACATTTCCACTGCCAGATTGGAGGAGTCTTTCGTCATTATCTAATGTTACTTCTCTTCAGTGCAATACGTTTTGATAACGACCTGCTGTACAGCGCCGTTCGCTCAGTCAACTAACGTGTCACTGTCATTAACGTTAGTTAGAGGAATGGTTAGAGGAGAAAGACAGCTGCTGTTAGCTAGCTAATTAGCCATGTTAGCTGCCTCAGTGGGTGCTCAACGCGGCCTCTGTGTGCCGCTGCTGCATGCTGGATAGAAATCCTGGAGCGGAGTCATGGAATGGAGTGCTTATATCGGAGCCTTGGATCGGTCATTTTCGCTGGAATCCGATCCGATCCGATCCATGTTTTTTGGCTGATATCGCGCCGATATCGGATCACATGATCGGATCGCAGCATCTCTAGTCACAATGGCTCAGGTGACTCTGAAGTGCTCAATTTTCAATTTCATCATATCAGTGATGGAGGCCACATTTTCTTCTTGTGGTGTTTTTTTTGTTTTGTTTTTAGACCCCCCCCCATTTTCTCCCCAATTGTACTTGGCCAATTTCCCCCCCCTGTTGCCCCGATCGCTGCTCCACCCTCTGTTGATCTGGGGAGAGGTGAGACTAGCACCATGCTTCCTCCGACCCATGCGTAGTTGCCAGCTGCTTCTTTTCACCTGACAGTGGGGAGCTTCACCGGCAGGACGTAGCATGTGGGAGGATGACGCTATTCCCACCAGTTCCCTTCCCCCACGACCAGGCGTCCCCCGACCAACCAGAGGAGACGCTAGTGCAGCGACCAGGACACATACCTGTATGGATGCCCGACCAAGCCGGAGGTAACACGGGGGTGCGAACCTGCGACCCTCAGGTTGGTAGGCAGGGAATCTACCGCCACACTACACGGACACCCTTTCTTCTGTGGTGTTTTATGGCAGTTGGCATCCTTTATGTTGCATTACCGCCTCCTTCTGGATTGATCCATCCACTGTTTCCCCAGCCACATTTTCTACATCTGCTAATAAGAATGAGAAGTGTCTGTGTGTGTGCATGAGTTAGTCCATGGGCCAAACCCCAAAATGTCACACATCGGTACCACTCAAGTAGGCAAATTCTAATCATGATTTTTGAACAGGTAAATATCCATAGATGATATTTTAATATGATAGCCTTTGCAGAATGGCAGCTTTGTCACAGTTATCAGCTCATGAAGTTAGCCAGCCCCTACAATAAATTGGATTCTAGGCACTTATGCATATCCTATTCTAGGCTTATTTTCAGGACCTTTACTCATGTTCTATGAGAACATGTTTGACCACATTTTAAAGGGTAGCTTCTTAGCTTTCATTTAGCTCAGTTGTGAGTCTGTCTGACAAATAAAGAGGTCACATGGGCTCTTCAAAGTGTCAGTGACATTCATTTTTCCACATTTTTCGCCTAAACTATAGTGTTTATTTCAGCACTGTGGCATCTAGGAACATCACAGTCACAAGCACTGGAATACTCACAGGACTATAAGGATTCAGAAAAGATATAATGTACCCATACTATCCCATCATGAGGGGCGCATTTGGCCCTTAAGGTAGAAGAATGCCTTCTCGAGGGAAATGGGAATGAGTCCAAAATTTAACATATCGGTACCATCCGGTTGGGCAAATTCTACTTGTGTTTTTTTTTTATTCCTATACATCCCTAGATTATGTTTTTATATGATAGACCTTGATGACTGGTAGCTTATTAGTGGTTATCCCCTCTTAAATTATGGACTTATGAGAATTATGGGAAATCATATTTCTTTCATTATATCCTCTCCCTGGGGTGTGTCTGGACTACTGACTGTTAATATCACATGTCTAGATATAGGCATACTATCCTATGATACTATACATACTGTAATGATCCATGCCTGGACCGTGATCAAGGAGGAAGGAGGCGAAGATCGACTTGCAATCTGTGCATTTATTTCAGAGGTCACTGTTACGGCTTTGACCTACAGCCACTGAATCAGGGAGCTAATTCCCACACTTATTCCTATTTCCTAAGTAAGCTTGTTTGTTCTAAAACCTCAACACAACGTTTAGACAGACAGGCAAAATGGCTTCCCCCTCTCGACCAATCCCTGGCGAGAGAACATCCACATGTGACTCAGTGTCCCCTTCACTTGCCTCACGCCCGTCTCTAGTGCGTTCAAGTGCCGTAGGAACTAGCAACTATAACACTCCATCATCAAGATAATCCCATGTTTACCCTAAAACCCACATCACTACAGTACCATACCATACTATACTAGATAGATATACCATACTTAATTGTCTACTAAATTGGCACATTTCTCAGTTAAAAAGAGAGTAAATTGGCATGCTTTTCAGTCAAAAATAGTTTTATCAGTGGCGATTTTAGCCTGACATTTCTGGAGGGGCAGTTTTATCTTGTCATGTCACCACGCACCATCACACACAAAACAGATCTAGCCAATCTAAGGTAGGGAGGCATATGACTGTGATTTGAGTGCCAAGGAACAGAAATATTCCAAAACTAAATACACTTCACATTTGTCCGGGTGCACTCGGCTCGTGCATATTTATGCAAAACACACAGCACACAGCAAAATCACAGCAAAATCGCCATTGAGTAAATGTACAAACCTTGCATTCACTTTATCCCCAGGCTGAAGCATGATGAAATCTTCTGGTCTGTGTGTGGCCCTATAAACGCTTTATTTCCAATTTCTCTTCCAACGGCAACGTACTAAACCGTACAGACAACAAATAGTCTACTACGCGATTCATAGTAGGCTAAATGAAAACACACAGTATTTAGCTAGCTAGCGGCAATCTACTGGTCTGATTTAGCCTTGGTTTGTTTATTTTCTCCTCGTATTTATAAGAAGACACAAGCTCAATAGGGGGACCCTGCACTGACACGATGCAGGGAAGAGCAGCTGGCACCTTCTTATTGGACAAAAAAACATGGCTTGATCATGAACATGAAACATGTATTGTAAAATGTCCAACAATTCCCAGCTATATGTGACTGAATTGTCTTGACTGCTTTTATTTCATACTACTATGAACCAATGGAACTGTTAGCTTCATCAATGTTCCTGTCTGTCCCTATACAAAGAGACTGAATACAAATAACACTGTTAAATTGTATAGTATATTAGTGGTTCTCAAATGGGGGTCCCGGGACCCCCAGGGGTCCGTTGCACTTAAAGTTTTCAGGAAAATATATATATATATTTTTTTTTTGCAAAAGCTTCATAGTTCAACGAAAATATTGTATGCTTTAAATCTAAAATTGTTCATCGATTACATTCTAATCTAACAAACCTATCAATTTAAAAATCAGGCGCGTTACCGTGGAAACAATTAAGCTTAGCCCAAAATCACAGATCAGAATGAGGGGGTCCCCTGTATATTGTCTATCTAAGGGGTCCTTGGCTGAAAAACATTTGAGAACCTCTGGTATAGAGGTGTTACAATGGAATAAGGGAAGAAGCCTGTTCATGCTCAAATGTTCTGCCACGTGCCACCATTACCTATGTTCTTGTGCTCGTCCTTTATTTGCAGACAATAGAAAAGCCACCTTGACACTCCCTTTCCTTTCCCTGTGACAGTGGTGCCACCTACAGGCCGTCTGGCAATGTGCAGGATGCAAAAGGCCAGACATGAATGCAGCCTAACTCTTCCGGCCTTGAGCGTAGTGGAGCACTTCTGCAGGGAGAGGCGCTGTCTGGACCAGTGGGTACCATCATCAACTTGCCTGAAGCAAGCAGCAGCAAAGCAAAGCACTGTTCTCTGCACAGGAGGTATGGTGTGAACCCTGATGGACACATGACCTCCCTGAGATGATGGGAAACAAAATCAACGTCTAAATGAATGACTTTGAAGGAGGGGGAAAAGATCCCACTAGCTAGATGGGATGTATTCAAATAGATTTGCACTTAGACAGGTCTGTTGGGAGTTGAGGCTGTCAGCCTTGGCAACCAAGATGAAATGTCAGGACACTTTGTATGTATCTTTTGAATGCTAAGGATTGTATGATGGTTTGTTTGGTAGAGCCTTTGTGACTCAAAACAAGTTGGGAGAGCTAGAAAAGTGAGCTGTTGAGAGGAGCCTCTCTAAAGAAACTATTGCTGAAACACTGGACCTTTGCCTAGACATCCAATGAGGATTTTTATATGTATCAAGTGTTTCCTATGCCAACTAGATTTACTACAAATGGTTAATTTTTCATTTTCTTTTTACAATTGAAGGTATTTCTAATTACCGTATATTTAAGTGTATTCTTGTTTCATTTTGTACTTTTGCTATTTGCACAATCTAAGTATACAAGACACAGATGTATTGTGCTCAATACATATATTTTTGGAGCCAGAACTAGATGTCTTTTCATTTTGCATTTGTGGAAATTGAGCAAAGCTGAGCTGAGTTTTGACCTATCAGCAAACAGTTGTAAAGAGGAGTCAGGTGGGCGGGGCCTCAGTGACATCTCTGAGCTGAAGGGAACAATAACAACATGTTCATTCATCCACACACTTTCCCTTTTCAGCCTCCCTGTGATTTGCTGGGACAGTTTAGGTTGCAATTTCACCAGCTGACTTCCTTGAATAGATTGTGTGACAGTTGCACATGTGTTTTCAAAGTAAAAGCGGGGATACGGTGCAACAATGCATATTTTGCATATATTGAATTAAATAAATGGTTCATAATAGAGTGTTATGTTTATCAGACACGTTGCATCAACTATTGCAGCTCACAGGCAGCTGGAGCCGGTCTCTGGCTGGCTCTGGTCCTGGGAAGAGAAACACTCACTATTTAAATAATAATGACTTCTTGGTCCCAACATCTTGAAAAAAGAAGAACTTGCCTTTTAGCAGTTGAACCGTTCCCTGAATCCCCCCAACACAGTTTTTCCTTCTTCCTCTCAGCAGTTCATGTAGCCTACAAATTAAATGATGGAACGAACAAACTTACAAACAAATAAATACATGCTACTGTCTTTTACAGGTGTGTCAGGTGGAACAAACAAATAAATACATGCTACTGCCTTTTACAGGTGTGTCAGGTGGATGATGCAGAATCTGAGGAATGGATTGTTTTACAGCAACTGTAATGCAGCTTGATATAAGGACATTTGGAGCCGAGCTTTCATCAATATGTATGTTTTCTTTCAAAATAAAATACAAAAATCAGTCAATTGAATTTGTAAATCTGAACCCATGATTTCAAAGTGCTGCATTTGTTATTTAATAAATGAAATACAGAATGGATGTTTACAAACATGTTTTAGCCTATAAATGTTTCTGCTTTGAGTTTAAGGTCGCTTTCACATATAAGCTGTTTAGTCCGATTTAACCGCGCCAGAGTTCGTTTCCTCGGATAGTGCGGTTCGTTTGGGGTGGTGTGAAAGCGCAAACGAACTCTGGGGCGGAACAAACAAACAAACTCTGGTCCGCTTGAAAACGTGGGTCTCGGTTTGCTTCCAAGTGAACCCTGGCGCGGTTCATTTGTTGTGTGAAAGCAAACCGGACTAAACACAAGAGCGCCAGTGCATCTGATGCACTCATGCAGTGCATCATGAGTAGAAGACGGTAGAACGGAGCAAAACACATGTGTACAGTACCTACGCGCTGTGTCGTGACATAGCGGCTACATCGTCATAACAACAACACATCGTTTCTCAACAGCTGCCTTGCGGCTATATCCTTCAGTACGTAGGCTACTCGTCTCATCTGCAGAAGGAAATGTTCAACAGCTTTCTGCCTCATCTGCTGCTCATATTGGGCACATTCTTGTCAAATATTTTTTGATAGTAACACCAAAGTAAAACCAGAAATCCCAATATCGCAGGTGGTGTTGCTCCATGGTTTGTGTTTTGCGGATTCACTTGTGTTGTTCAGTCAGCCCTCAGCCAGGCAAGAAGCCTGCTGGAGAGGAGAGATTTCCCTTCTCTATTCTGTCCAATAGATGAGTGACAGTTTGGACCATGTGACATTGTTCATAAAGTTTGGTGCGTTTGTGACAAATTGTTGTGTGAAAGAGAACCAGACCAAATGAAAATCGCAACAATGTTGCAACTTCACCCCCCCGAATCGCACCGAGTCCACCAGCTTATATGTGAAAGAGAACTTAGCCTGTACATGTTTCTGCTTTGATTCTTTCATAGATTAAATAAATTAATAAGTAAATACTTAGAATAGTATGCATATTTATTACATTTCTTCATTGTTCACCTGGCAGAGGTACTTTTGTATGCAGGGACTTTTACTGGATGCTGTTTTTACCATAGACAGACAGGTTTAACTAGTCTCCTTAGGGGCCAAAATGGCGGAAGCAAGAGCCCCCACCTCCCGCCCCGGCTCAGAGCACAGCCAGCTGGGGGAGGACACCCCGGGGATCCTGGACCAGAGGACACCCAGCTGGGTATGGACAGCACGGGGCTCCTGGACCTCAGTGAGGAGCTCCTGGTCCTAATCCTCCACAGACTGGACCCCACGTCTCTGCTCAGAGCCGGCTCCACCTGCAGCACCTTGTTCCAGGTCTGCTCCTGCAACTCTCTGTGGACCAGCCACTTCCAGGTAGGCTGCAGCTCACTGCAACACCACCAGCATAGACACAAGCGTGCGTACATCGTGTGTGTGTGTGTGTGTGTGTGTGTGTGTGTGTGTGTGTGACTGTGTGCATGTGTGTGTGACTGTGTGTGTGTCGTTCTGATATTTCCAATACTTGTGCTGTTTGTGTTCTGATTCTTCTTGTCCAAATGTTAACACAAGTAAAGATATTAAAATGTGTGTCAAACGCACAGGGTTCCTACGCAGGTCAGGGAAAGTTTTAGCCCCTTTCGGGCTCTTCCGGGTATGACGTCATCGTCACGTGATCGTCTACCCTACAAGAGTCCCTTATCCGTACATAGACTTGCCTGCGACTCTCGCTCTCAAGCTGTCTAAATCAGCGATACGCACGTATTTACAAGTGTCACAGAAACATTTCAAAGCCACCTACTAGAGCAGAAGGGTTCATTGCTTCTCGCCGGTGGGCTTTGAATTATAGTATTTTAATCACAGAGTTCAGCAACGTTTAGACACGCAGTCTTCATCAGGGTATCTGTGAAACCAAAAACATATAGGCTATTCTGATTATTGTGATTATGTTATTAATAAGCAGATAATGAGTCCGATTTTAGTCGCTCATCAGTCAGCATCATGTGTTTATTAGGGGTGCTCCGATCTGGCTAAGCCACGATCCGATCCGATTCCAATTCCTGGCGTCACTATCCGATTCCAGAATTGATTCTCGATTCCAATGATTCTGGATTCAAGGATCTAGAATCGATTCTCAATTCAAGAATTTAAGATTTAAGGATCTACTGCAGTCCACTGTGTGCTCAGCCGAATATAGCCGAATAAAGTGAATAATATTATGTAGTTTTATATTGCAATAACACACAAGGCCAAATCTAAGACAAAGAAGGTCACATTTATTAATGCTGAACTTGAAATTCAACTTCCCAAGTATTACAGTGATCGTGAACTTTCAACTTACAGTATTTCTCAATTCACAGTCAGTGACCATGCTGAACTTTAATAAAACAAGTAAAGTATTTCTCACAGGGTTCATACACATTTTTCCCAATGGATTTCCATGACTCCAAAACTAATTTCCATGTCCAAACATTTTGTAAAGTTCACATGTGTATACATGAAGAAGTGAGTCAGTTATAACATTCTACTTTAAAATGTCACTAGCCTAAACTTTAATGCAGCCTTTAAAAACAGGAAAAGACAACATATGCCCCATCACTATATTACCAGATCCAGCATCTAAGACCATCTAGTCTCATATCACAATATTTATATAAAATCGATCTATTGCCCACCCCTAATATTGAGCGCCAGAATCAACCTCCCAGTCCCAATGATGCAATTAGCAGAAAGAACATAATTATAATTTGATTGTAAAGCTTTTACATGGTATACAGTGTTCTGATGTCCCCTATACTTAAAGCGACAGCTCACCCTCAAATCCAAAATACATATTTTTTGGAAGGTAGTCGGGGGTTTCCTCACTCTACGGATGCGCAGTCGTGGGGGAAGGGAGGGGGGACTCTGCAGCTGTGCAGTGTATGGACAGATGCAGACTTCCTCTTTGCAACTCACTTTATAGTCTAGCAGAAAGGAGGACTTGCTGCTAGACTATTAGTTCTGAACCACTGACTATTCTGAACCTATTTTCACAAAATAGTAATTGTTTTATAAACATGTTGAAATCCTGTTGATTCTTTTTTTATGCTATTGTATGAATTTGCATTCATTCTTCTTCTCCTGGCTGTTTGTAAAGGTTTGTAAAGGTTAGAAACTTCATCATAGCAACAAAGTGTGTACTTTTCCCCCATATATTATTATATTCGTATTATACAGTATATTATATTATAAAATGGCTCTCTCAAATCAAGCAATCTGATTGGTTCACAGCCATTGTATAATTCCAGTAACCGAGTTCAATAACCGTTGCCATGGCAACTCTCTTACTAAGAGAGTAATAATAAGGCTTACCTCAAATGACAACGTAGAAAAAAAAAATGGCGGAGACAGTCAGATCCTTGTGAATCGATCTTCGCTTAGAACTTTACTAATACTTTGCAGAAAATGATGTTTTGTACAAGAATAGATGCGGGCTAATGTCTTCTTTGCAAAAGAAAGGCTGTTAACCCCGCATTTAACCCCGTAACGTTAGTTGGTGTCGGGCTTTTCTCAGCAAGCGCTGAGAATGCAATGCCTGCCTGTCGGGGTTTCCAGAAAGCTCTCAGCTACTCAGCAAGCGCCAGGATTGGCCAATGTCAACTTCAGTCTCCAGAACGATCCAATCAAATCACCCGCATGTTCTTGCGGTCCCGTCTTACAGTAGTGTTTCAACTGACTCTATCAGAATGACATGCCAGTCGGAGTCGGACTTATAGTATTATTATTATTATTATATTATCATACTTGGAAACCGTTTTATAAAAGCAATATAGCACTCGAGCTGCGTGTGTTGTGGAATATATCCCCCTGCTCAGCAGTTATCCCACTCGGCCTGCGGCCTCGTGGGATAACAGCTGATCAGGGGGATATATTCTTCACAACACACTGGCTCTCATGCTATATTGCTTAATTATATTACATTACATTACATTATATTAGATATTATAAAATACATGCAGGTCTAAGGCTTGTCATTGTAAATTTGATTTAATTAATTCATTAATAAAATAAACAAGACTACACCCATAGACACATGATAACCTCACTTCTGCAGACTGGACAGTTGCCATTACACAAATAATGTCACAGATATTGTAAATCTCAAATACATTATTTCATTTTCATTTAATGTATTAATTCATTCAATATATGTGACCTGCTCTATCAAAATCAGTCACATTGACCCCAAAACAAATTTTGAGTTTTATAGTGGCAGCGACAAACCTAACCCTAACCCTAACCCTAACCCCCCCCCCCCCCCACCACCACCGTGTATTCAGTGTCCCTATACTGCCCAGCTGGGCTATCTCGTGAAAAGGGCCTTTCTGTGTGGTGTTTGCATGTTCTACTTGTGCTCCTCTGGGGGTTTCCTCCATTGTGACAATAAAGATGTGGGGAAGGGGGGGGGGGGGGTGCAAGCTTTCTGCTGATGTCAAAATGATCTTTGTACTCCAAAGATTGAGTGAGATACACCTGGAATGTGCGTTTTTGGTGACTTGAATGTAAGTAGGCAGTTGTACTGGTAACTCCCATTCATTCATGAATCTAATTAAGTGGATGGCTGTACCTCACAGTGTCCTGCACAGAGAGTGACGGTAAAGGCATTGTTTATCTTGTGTATGTTTGTATATAGCGCTTCTATCCAAAGCGCTTTACAATGTGCCTACATTCACCCTTTCACACACCGAAGGCGGCAAGCTGCCACGCAGGGTGCTGGCACAGCCATCGGGAGCAATTCGGGGTTCAGAGTCTTGCCCAAGCACACTTCAACATGCGGACTGGAGGAGCCGGGGATCGAACCACCGACCTTCTGATTAGTGGACGACCCGCTCTACCTCCTGAGTCACAGCCGCCCTGTTGTAACCCTGGTTGATTATTTTTTAATGCTATTGTATGAATTTGCATTCATTCTTCTTCTTCTTCTGGCTGTTTGTAAAGGTTTGTAAAGGTCAGAAAGTGTAGGCGCTGAGGGTGTGTCCCCCCATGTATTCAGTGCCTCCTGCCCAGGTGGGCTATCTCGTGAAAAGGGCCTTTCTGTGTGGAGTTTGCATGCTCTACTCGTGCTCCCCTGGGGGTTTCCTCCATCTAAGAATCGCCCATGAAGAACATCCAGAAGATCATTCCCTGACCAGTGATGACTGAGAGGAAGTTGATCCGCGGGCGCTGTGAGGAAAAAAAGCTGCCCACTGGTCCTGTCCTGCCATGAGGAGGAAAGACGAGCCAGGATGGAAGAAATGTGGAGAACACATTTCACAGTGTCACTTAATTGCATCTGTGTGCTGGCGCCTGCATGTGCTGTGGTGGTTGTTTGTGACAATAAAGATGTGGGGTCAGTCTGAGGAAGGGCAGGGTGCTGCCCGAAACATAACCCTTTTTACCGGTGTAAAATAAATACACTCAACTTGGGAGCCTTGCAGTGTGCGAGTTTTCCTTTTTTCATCAGTCTCTACCTCGAACTCTGCACCTGCCCTATTCAGGTTTTGGATGTGCGTGTCTCTCCTTCTTCCCAATGGACAGGTATAGATCTACTTAGAATTGTGGCTCTGCATTAGAATATAATCGTACTACATTGCTGTTATGTACTCCTACAACATTGTATTTGCTTTTGAATGTCCATGTAGTAAACTCAAAGTTCCCTTTCAGAAGATGAGGTTTCTGGACATCCAGGTGGACATCCTCTCCCTTCAGCACAAACACACGGCTCACATCACTGGACCCTGAAAAATTAAGACAGATAACATGATCAAAATAGTCAATATTGAATAAAAGTATAATAATATTAATAAATAATACAAACATAAAATAATTCAAGTCAATATTGAATGTTAAAACAGTTTTGTATTTCTCACAAATTGGACCGCTTTGACAGCTATTAGCCTATTTCAAATCACACCCAAATCAGCCATTTTGTGTCTAAAACAAATAAGATGCAGTTTTGCTGTTTTGTTTTGCGATATGCTTTTACAGCCAAAATAACTCCTTGCTTTCCTCTCTCTGTGTATTCTCTGTATTCCTAACATACATTTATTTCTGTGCAGATGACAGGGCAAATCCTATGCTGTGCAGCTGCCCCCAAAATGTATCACTGTATTTGATCACTTAACTCACTGTTTATCACTGTACATATAAACCTAAATGGAAACAGTTTGTAGCTGTCTGCTTATAAAAACACATTGGCCATGTTGGAATATACAACATTACAATGACACCATTTGCTACAAGTAAGGAAATAATGACCATAAAAAAAGAACTGAGCACAAATGAGGAAGTGAGATTGCTTTGCAGTCTAAAAGTGCAGTGTTTCCGTTTGTGGTTGCAGCAGTTTACTGTGGAACAAGTGAACACATTGACAGTCAGTACAAGCTGCTTTCTCACATGTGCAGACAGAAGTTCTCAGTGTTTTGATTCTCTCAATATGTGACATAGAAATTATCTCTTAACTGAAACATTTCATACACAGCACTTTGCACTTGTTGCATTTAACCTTTTATCCTCTTTTTTTGACAGGAAATTATTTTTGTACACTTGTATTGAACTGATAAGCAGCAGTGAACTGGTTCAACTTCTACTCACCAATAGAAGATAATCCTCCTCATCATCATCCTCATCATCATCATCCTCAGTTCATTTTACCTGGTTCAAGTTTAGGTCCTATATTATTTTCCTTGTACATGCTCCCACATTATGCGGAAACTCTTTTTACTGCTATGTTGATGATTTTCAGATATACCTGCCTGTCAAACCTGGCAACCCAAACTGCCTCTATACCCTCCAGATATACCTGCCTGTCAAACCTGGCAACCCAAACTGCCTCTATACCCTCCATATATACCTGCCTGTCAAACCTGGCAACCCAAACTGCCTCTATACCCTCCAGATATACCTGCCTGTCAAACCTGGCAACCCAAACTGCCTCTATACCCTCCAGATATACCTGCCTGTCAAACCTGGCAACCCAAACTGCCTCTATACCCTCCAGATATACCTGCCTGTCAAACCTGGCAACCCAAACTGCCTCTATACCCTCCAGATATACCTGCCTGTCAAACCTGGCAACCCAAACTGCCTCTATACCCACCATGAATACCTCATTATGCAGAAACTCTTTTTACCACGTGTGCAGCGCTGCGCGTGGTCAAGAGACGGCTTTTTAGTGATAGTCAGTCAGTCAGTCACTCACTCAGTCATGTCACAGAAATAACGTTTATTTCGGGGTCGCTTTGTGAGATTCACTCTCGTGTCCCGACGGGGTGGTGTTGCAATCGTGCTGCTTAAATGTTCACCCCCGCCCACTTGCTGCGCTGCCTGGACTACAACGAGCGCACCCACCCACACACACACACACAGACACACACACACACACACACGCACACACACAGACACACACACACACACACACACACACACAGACACACACACACACACACACAGACACACACACACACCCACACACAGCAACACGGGTCAGCCTCCACGGTTCGGTTTGGCACGCATGTGAACGGTGGATTAATTGCACGTTTCACCATCAGTGATACACAGTGTTGGGGGTTACTCAACTCATTACAAAAGTAACATATTACATGTAATATATTACTTTTAGCAGTAACTCAGTAATATAACATTACTTATTATAGGATTTCGTTAATATTATACCAGTTACTTTGTCAAGTAACTCAAATTACAAATTGAGTTAAAAAAAAAATCAAAGCACATAGGCTATTTAAATCATTTCCTAATCAAACTGTGTGTTTTTATGCAAATAACCACTATATATGACAATAACAAAGGAAAAGGATAACATTAAGCATTTTGGATTGTTTACACTGACTTCAAGACGGTTTCTTGACGGTTTTTGCACTCATATGCCCTGTTATATTTGTACTATGTTGTAAACGGAGTCCACAGCACAATAATTTCACACGTGATACTTGTACCATGGAGTGACAATAAAAATCTTGAATCTTGAATCTTGAATCTTGAATCAATATTTTTTCGGGACGCTTCCAGGGCGGGGATGTCATTCTGCTACTGCTATTATTACAGTGAAAGTAATGCAAAAGTAGTGTAATAAGTAACAAGTTACTCTACACAGACAGTAATATTGTGAAGTAACTTAACTAGTAATATGTAGTATATTACATTTTGAAAGTAACACTGGTGATACAGTTCATGCCGCTGTCCCTTTTGACTAATAATGAACGTTACCTACATGGATGCAGAGTAGCACTGATCCATGCATGCAGTTGCAGTGAAGGCGTTACTTTAGAATGGGAGGGGAAAAGAGCGATACTGCCAGTCACGTCTGCCTTCCCTTTGAAAAACACAGCACCGCTCCACTTCGGCCAAGTTGGAAATATATTGACAGATTTGCACTTCCTGGATCAATAGCTCATAAGCGAGCCATTTGGAATGCACAAACGACCCTTTAGTAAGGTAGACAACGAGCTACAACCTCATTTTCACCTAAACGTCCTGAGAGCTGGACAAATAACATTGGTCTCTATGTGCATGCCACCTGTGTGGCCAGTGTTTAGGGACCGTCTACAAAGTGCAACACAGACTAGTACACAAATAATCCATAACTTCACTGCCGTACAGTGTAGCTTCACCAAAATCACATCACACATCAATGACCTCCTGTTGGTTCTACTACAGCAATAACTTTGGAAACAGATGATACTTTTTTTTGGCTGATCCTAAAAATACCCCCCCCCCCACACACACACACACACATGTGGTTCTGGGCCAAATTTGCCCTTGTTACTGCTGTGCTGACAATTCTCAGATATAGACCTTATTCGCTAACCCCGGACACCACCATATTGTTGACATACCGTCCTGCAGCTGACAACTACAGTAACGGCCTTATTGTCGTTTCTGTTCCATTACAAAATAGCGATGGTGATGACAGCAATAAAAACCCCAGAGTTGTTGTTTGTATGCTGCCGTTAATGCCTGTAATAATAAACAAATAAAAAAACCAGGTGAACAGACTTTGCTGTGAGGAGCTGTCAGAAAGTTTCACCTGTCTCTCCTAACTATCCACACCTCTCCTGTGCTGCTGACGTATCCTCCGTCTCGCTCCCTTCACGTCTGTGGACGGTAGAGATAGAAACAAACCACGGGGATTTTATTGCTGTCATTACTACAGCCATGTGTAACGCAGGTCACCATCCGAACACAATTGGAACAATACAGGTAACGCTAACGGCGGCTAGCTTCCTATAAACTCTGCTGCTCTTACATAGGCTGTCACTTAAAGCGGCTGCGCTATGTCAACAACATGGCGGCAGTGGGCGTGCCCGTACGTGAGTGACGTCAGTCGAATAAGGTCTATACCTGCCTGTCAAACCTGGCAACCTAAACAGCCTCTATACCCTCCATGAATACCTCACATATATTAAGAGCTACATGACTTAAAATGTTTAACAGCTCAGCGACAATAACCCCAAAATTGTTCTCTTTGGTCCTTATAGCTCAGGGGTGTCCAAACCTTTTTGAATGGGGGATAATTAGCTAATGTGAAAATAGTAATATCAAGGGGCCATACTGTATGGGTGATTTAAAGAAATCACATACCATACAATTCTACTCTCAGAATTCTGTTTACCCTCTGAAAACGTGAGTTCTGCCTGTGCTGTTCCTACTCATGCTTGTCTACAAACTGGACTATAGTGAACGAGAAAAATTCTAATTGAACTTGCTTGATTAACCAATACTGTGTGGAGGGCTAGATAGTATATTTTGAGAGACAAGCCGAGGGCCACTTAAAATCGGTCCGTGGGTCGCAAGTGGCCCCCGGGCCGGACTTTGGACATGCCTGCCAATGGCCTCCTGCTGGTTATAGGACAGCACTACATGCCTGCCATAGCTCTGCTGACTTAATTCAAAACAAACTGTGCGGTCTTTCATCAAAGTTGAAGCAAGCAACCAGAAATTGAAGGGTGTATTCTGACTCTAACCTTTATTATGACAAACAGATGAAGAGGGATCATGTCTGTGTGCTGAGGAACATTTCCAAAATCAAGCCATTCTTATCTTCTGCTGACCTGGACAACATCACCCATGTCTTAATATCTATTTAGGGCTGGGGTGGCCAAACTACGGGCCAACTGCTAAAAACACAATGGAATATGGCCCGCCTCACGTTGCATGTAGCCTACATTCTTATGGCTCATTTCCACCGCAGGTAGTAGCGCGATCCCGCTCCGCTCTACTCGATAAATGGTCTCATTCCACCACTAAAAACTATCCCAGCCCTGGTTGTATTGGGGTCGAGTCGTGCTACTTTTAGTACCTGCCTCGTCGTGGTTCTATTCTGTGAACCCAGGTTCATACGGTGACGTGAAAACATTGTTGACGACTGATTGGTCAGGCAGAATCGTGTTTACTCTGTCTACTGACTGTCATATGCAATGCTGGCGGCTGCATACCAGTTTAGTGAGCTTACCTTCTCTTCTGTTATGTATATTTCCATCAGTCTTTTGTGTTGCTGCCTTCGCCTCCGGTGAAATAAAATCGTGCGGGTGTTCAATTGTCTGAGAAAAAAGTGTTTGGTGAAGCCGCGGTCTTGCCTGGTGAGAGGCCGCGGGGTCAACCCGATCTCCAAAAAAATTGTAAAATAGCAACGTTGGTCCATATCGTTGGTATTATACAATTTTCTAAGACACTGTGTTGGCGGGGTAGAGGCTTCACTCTGTTGCGCCTCTCCAGTCCCCGCACAGCGCAGCGCATGCCTGTGAGTTTGACTAACTACAAAGTGATATCCATTCTCCTGGTCGATTGTCACATTCGCCCATGTACACTGTAGGTCATTTAGAGGCACCAGTATTTCATAAACAGTTTAAAAGTTCTGTGGATGGATTTAATTGTAATGTTATGTTATAGCCTACTTCGGCTATAAGCGAAGGTCAGATATGCGGTCGCTATGATGACCAGCTGTGGGCGGGGGTGGGTGGGGGCAGATGATCCGCGGTGGAAGCAAAACGTCCATCGAGCCGAAACGATTAGAGCCGAGTGGTGACGAGCTGTGCAGGGCAGTAAAATGTGGTGGAAATGAGCCATTAGTTTCAACGAAATCGCTGCCGCTGGGCATCTCGGCTCTGTGACATCATGTCATAGACATGATGACATCACAATTGCTCGAGTGACATCACTGATGGCATCATCGAGTGCTCGAATGACATCACTGATGATGTCATAGACATTGTGACATCATCAGTGACATCATTACAAAATCATCACAAATCTCACAATGTGGGACCAAATGCATGCACTGTGCTCAGTGCGCATTTGAAACGCTCTGGAGATGATTTCAAAATCATGAAAAACACGTTTCCTATGAACACAGCCGCTTAGGCAGTTTGACATGCTTGATATTAAAGACGATCTTTCAAAACAATCTGGCTCACAGCCTACATGTTGCTACCTACAAACACTGTCCATCTCTCTCTCTCTCTCTCTCTCTCTCTCGCTCTCTAATCTAAAGATATGCTGTTATTGCAATGTATAATCTGTTGATTGATGTTATATGATGTATATGTTGAGTGTAGATATATGATGTATGTAACCTATGTTGATTGTAGTTATATGATGTATGTAACCTATGTTGAGTGTAGATATATGATGTATGTATGAATGTGATGATGCTATGTAAAGCCCTTTGAGACATGCTTGTATGATAAAGGGCTGTTAACATGACACAACTGAACTCTCTGTCTCTCTCTCTCTCTCTCTCTCTTGCTCCTCCCTCTAGCCTGCACACTCCCCCTCCGTCTCTCTCTTCCTCATTTGTTTGTATCTTCGTCGTCTCGCAGACAACATTCTCCAGCTAAAGGTATTGTGCCATCAGTTTCTACACAGCTTCCATTCTATTTTACTTTCCTGACTCTATCAGTAGATCTACTTTAACATTAGTGATGTTGTGGAAACAAACTATTTTCATGTCTTGTATTTGTATTGTATTTACTGGCTGTCAGGCAGAAACCTATCTCCAAATTCTGCCTTTTTTTTTTCTTTTTTCATAAATGGATTTTGTGGGTACCCAAAAATAACCTGTGAAACTTAAGGTACTTTAAACCAGTTCTTTCCTCCTTTTTAAAAATTGCTATTTTTTAGATGCAAGGTTTCCGCCTGACAGCGGTGTTACATAACCAGGGGTGTGTTCAATCTGCTAAATGGTGTGCCATATGCTACGTTTTCCGAGTTGAACGTCATGTTTCCTCCAAACGGTTTGCAACAGGCTTTGAGGGATGTTGTCTCTTGTTTGGTGGCCGTGTCAGAGGTGTCACCCAGTCAGCAGCAGTCATGTGTATATAAACCTTACTGTTTAAAGAGGCAGTGTGCACACTGGATCCAACAGACGGCTACACTACTTGTGTCACACAACAGGGTGTTCAAAGCACCGCCCTTTCCGTTTAAAGAAACCGTTTGCTATGTTGTCGGGGCTGAACTCAAACCAGGCTGCTTGCACTGACTTCCTGCCTTAAGGCAGAAGAGGAAGTGACCGCGACCGCAGAACAGACAGGCAGCACTGAGAAAGAAGAGTTGTCTTCGCAAGAGGAAAGGTGACAAAAAAGCCTTGAGAACAGAAAACTTAGAATGCTCACTCTTCACTTCATCAAATGTGCTGAGGTCTGAACCAGGTGTCTGCCTTACATCATCAAAGAGTCAGAATGTCATTTACATGAAACAATGTTGAAATATATTCCTGTAAATGTAGCTTTAGTTTAGGTGGACATTGTACTTTTGTGATGATAGGAAAAAAGTGACTCATTTACTTTTCCCTTTTTTATCAGAAAAACATAATTTCCTGTGAAATACACTGTTACTGGACTGCCTATGATGCTATTGAACAATAACCAGTGGGTGTATGGAGATATCTCATACAGTTGTATTGCAAATGGGGTTTCTTTAGACACACCCCTTATCTGAAACAGCCAAATGAGGTCATTCTGAATGGGCGATATATAGGTGGCATAATAGCCTTTTAGTTAAGAATGCTCACACTGCTGGTCATCATATTTGGGGAGGGAAAGACCAGGTGGCTGAACTACATCACCAAATAGTCAGAATATGAGTAACCCAATAAAGTAAAGTTTAAAATCCAATTTATTAACATAATTCTCCCTTTATTATTTTTGGGGGTCGTTTTGTTTTTCTTTGAGGACCTTGGGGGCCGGATTGAGATGGTCCAGTGGCCAGGTCCGGCCCTGTGTGCCATGTGTGGTCTAGCATGCAGGAGGGGCCTTCAGATTGCGAGGTATCCGTACCAGAGTTGGAGCAAAACACTTTTCTTTCCCTCCAGGGCCTCCCATTTATGAAATAGATTGTTGGGTAACTTTATATTAAATCAATAGATAACAAACTCAGAAAGCGCAGAGAGAGAGCTCTTTCTGGAGGGTACAAGGCTACATAACGCTGTCTAGCTTTTCAAGAGAAGCTCTGATCCTGCTCAAATTTTGTATGTGAGTAGTCAGGTACCTCGTGCACATGTAAGCTATGTTGATCATTGATTTCACTTCTGTGCTGTAAGTCGCTATACACAGTGATACAATAGATGGAAATCATATGAATTCATTTTGATGGTGAAATAACACCATAACAATCAGGTTTTGAAGTCAAATTCATTCTCAGTTAGGACTGTCTCGCCCTGCCTGATGGAAATATGTCCATCGGTGAGTGTTTTTTTGTGGTGTATGGAATCCATATTAACCTCTAAAGCAGTGGTTCTCAACTGGAAGCCTAAAGAAAAGGCAGTCCCGGCGTCATGAGGGGGCGTGAGGGGG
Organism: Poromitra crassiceps; assembly: GCF_964638095.1. Lineage (NCBI taxonomy): Eukaryota > Metazoa > Chordata > Actinopteri > Beryciformes > Melamphaidae > Poromitra > Poromitra crassiceps. The sequence goes on from NC_139635.1 coordinate 10,500,068, forward strand.
CGTCGCATGAATTTAAAACACCATAAAACCTCACCCAGACTATCCCGCCCCCCCAGTCAAGACATGGCCATTTTCTCTTTTTTGTTTGTCTGTTTTCCCAGGATGGCGAAGGTAGATTTTCTTTCCTCAGGATGCCCAAGCATGTCACGCCCTACTCTACCTGTGATTGGGTTGGGTTTAGCATGGGGAGTGAATGAGTGATGATTGACAAACACAATTGACAGGCACTTGGTGCCTCTGTTTGTCTAATAACTTGTCTGTAATGATTTCAAAGATGAGAGGCTCTTTGGAAGAGTGTTATTATATTGGCATAGCAGGCACAATGAATTGCTTGGTGGTGGCTGTGTCTAGTAATGTGTGTAATCACGGTAAAACTGCTGAATTGGTGCCTAGATAAGACAACTGGTCTGCTCATGTTTCTCTAGCTAGGAATAGTGCGTTACGTTGTCGCCCCCTCTTGAAATGTCAACGCCCCCTCTCCTGTAGTTGGAACCGAAAAAAGGTATCGCTGTCCCAGAGTCTATTCATGTGTCGAAATAGACTCTGGGTTCCCAGAATGCCTGGGGGGCAAAGAGGATTTTACAGATATGGGGACCTATATCTTCGCACACGCGCTATTTCCGTTTTGCACTTGCGAGCCAATTTGCACGCCCTGCACAGCTGCAATCTGTGCGTCCGAAATGATAGCCAGTTTTGCCCCATGTGCACCTCTGGGCGTGCCTTATGCTAAACCAGGCGTGCCTTATGCTAAACCAGGCGTGCCTTGTGCTAAACCAGGCGTGCCTTATGCTAAACCAGGCGTGCCTTGTGCTAAACCAGGCGTGCCTTATGCTAAACCAGGCGTGCCTTATGCTAAACCAGGCGTACCTTATGCTAAACCAGGCATGCCTTGTGCTAAACCAGGCGTGCCTTATGCTAAACCAGGCGTGTCTTGTGCTAAACCAGGCATGCCTTATGCTAAACCAGGCGTGCCTTGTGCTAAACTAGGCCTGCCTTATGCTAAACCAGGCCTGCCTTATGCTAAACCAGGCGTGCCTTGTGCTAAACCAGGCGTGCCTTATGCTAAACTAGGCGTGCCTTATGCTAAACCAGGCATGCCTTATGCTAAACCAGGTGTGTCTTGTGCTAAACCAGGCGTGCCTTATGCTAAACTAGGCATGCCTTATGCTAAACCAGGCGTGCCTTATGCTAAACCAGGCGTGCCTTGTGCTAAACCAGGCATGCCTTGTGCTAAACTAGGCGTGCCTTATGCTAAACTAGGCGTGCCTTATGCTAAACCAGGCGTGCCTTATGCTAAACTAGGCGTGCCTTATGCTAAACCAGGCGTGTCGTATGCTAAACCAGGCGTGCCTTATGCTAAACTAGGCGTGCCTTATGCTAAACCAGGCGTGCCTTGTGCTAAACCAGGCGTGCCTTATGCTAAACCAGGCGTACCTTATGCTAAACCAGGTGTGCCTTATGCTAAACCAGGCGTGCCTTATGCTAAACCAGGCGTACCTTATGCTAAACTAGGCATGCCTTATGCTAAACCAGGCGTGTCTTAGGCTTAGTTCACACAGACCAGCTACGCCTTGCCTTGCCTCAACCCACGCCTACGCCGAGCTGGGCGTGAACCTGTTACACGCTTTTGTGATCACACCGCACGCCTTTTGCACGCCGAACCTGGAGCCGAGTCACAAGCGCCTCTCCTCTCTCCCGACTGTATTTTTTCACGTGTTGTCCAGAATTGTCATGGGTAGCCTCTAGGTAAAATAAATCGGATATTTTTAATGTTCTATTGATGCTGGATCTGTATAACCAGGTCTGACTATAGTCGGACATTTTAGAGAGGTGATCTTGCAAGAATATGTGCTGGCAGCCTGGCACACAACAACATTGTCCATCTTGCTTCTTCGGTCGCTATTCTCTCTCATGAAGATCTGTTTGCCGACGGGGAGAAAGCCCCACGTGATAGCCACCCGTCAATCTCTCTGTCTCTGCTCAACATGTTGTAGTAATTGAATTTTATTTTGAAATTCAGTTGATTTTGCCATTTCCGACGGATATTGTGCGTTTTTCTTTCATGGCTTGACAGAAGAAGCCTGCCTGCACGCGCCTTGTCGGCTTCAAAATAGAACTCACGCCTATTCGATAAAATCGGCAAGGCATAGGCAAGGCGTGGGTACACGCAGGGTTCACGCTCAGGCGGCCGGTGTACACAGCCTCGTTGATTAAAACGGACGCCTATTAAAAAGCGTGGGTAAAGGCAAGGCAAGGCAAGGCAAGGCATCGTCGGTGTGAACCCAGCCTTATGCTAAACCAGGCATGCCTTATGCTAAACTAGGCGTGCCTTATGCTAAACCAGGCGTGCCTTGTGCTAAACCAGGCGTGCCTTATGCTAAACCAGGCGTACCTTATGCTAAACCAGGTGTGCCTTATGCTAAACCAGGTGTGCCTTATGCTAAACCAGGCGTACCTTATGCTAAACCAGGTGTGCCTTATGCTAAACCAGGTGTGCCTTATGCTAAACCAGGTGTGCCTTGTGCTAAACCAGGCGTGCCTTATGCTGGTGTGCTAAACCAGGCGTTTCAAGAGAAGCTCTGATCCTGCTCACATTTTGTATGTGAGTAGTCAGGTACCTCGTGCACATGTAAGCTATGTTGATCATTGATTTCACTTCTGTGCTGTAACACAGCTATACACAGTGATACAATAGATGGAAATCATACTGTATGAATTAATTTTGATGGTGAAATAACACCATTACAATCAGGTTTTGAAGTCAAATTAATTCTCAGTTAGGACTGTTTCGCCCTGGCTGAAGGAAATATGTCCATCGGTGAGTGTTTTTTTATGGTGTATGGAATCCATATGAACCTCTAAAGCAGTGGTTCTCAACTGGAAGCGTCAAAAAAAGGTCGCTGTCCCAGAGTCTATTTAGGTGCCAAAATAGACTCTGGGTTCCCAGAATGCCCGGGGGGCAAAGAGGATTTTACAGATATTTGCGTTTTGCACTTGTGAGCCGATTTGCACGCCCTTACGTGCGTCATTTCATATCGTCCGTCCTGCGCAGCTGCAATCTGTGCGTCCGACACGATAGCAGCAAGTTTTCCGCCGGGGTTTCCTCGCCAGCGCACCTTTGGGCGTGCCTTATGCTAAACCAGGCGTGCCTTGTGCAAATCCTTGCCTTATGATATCGTCTGTATGCGTGCAATGAATATCCTCGCCTCCAGGACGCACGCAAATCCAATCTGGAGACATCTGTGCACCCGGGACTGTCTAATCATGTAGCCTACATTATAGATAAAATGAACATAAACCAATAAAGAAAGAAAGACAGAATAATAAATACAATATAATCCAATAGCAAGACCATCACAGGCTACCAGAAGACAAACACACACACACACACACACACACACACACACACACACACAAACACACACACACCGAAGACACATTTATTGATAGGCTATCATTGTTATTGGATTATATGGTATTTATTATTATTCCTATTATTAAACAAAGAGGAATATATTGTTATGACCGGCTCGTAGGCCACAACAAGAGAGGAAGATGTACTCAGAACTTTAAACAATAATCTGAATTTATTACCAAACCCAAGAAAAAGTAACAAATAAACTACAAAAAGTACAATGGAGTGTGGTAGTCAGTATCAGTGGTGTCTGAAGTGTATGGTGGGTGCAGTGGGAAATGTGTGGTGTGTGTTGTCAGTGTAAAACAAAAGGCAAAAGGTGAGAGCAGGGTGGTCTCAGGAGGTAAAAGTGGCTCTGGCTGTAGCTCTGCATGACTGTCAGGGCAGGTAGGCCTAAGTAGAAGGCCTGGCAGCACTGGCTAGGTGCTGCCCATCTCCAATCAGGCTAATCAGCCCAGCTCCCAGCTCAACAGCCAGCAACCTACAATACAAAGCTGGAACAGTATGCAGGCCAAAGTAAATGGACAATAGGCCCTAGGGCCGTCACAATATGTATCATTGAATGAGCTTCTACGCTGCCCTCTTGTGGTCCTCTGAACCCTGCCACGCTGTCATTGGAGATGGAGCCCGAGTCGATCTCTTCCATGGGGGTGAGTTCGGTGTCGGTGTTCGGTGTTTGACCCTCCAGGCCAAAATCAGGGGGAATTCTTCCCTTATGTTCTTCATATAGGGGGGATTTATAGATTTTGGGGGGATTTTTTCTGCCAATACAATAACCACTGTGTGTCTCCTGTCCGATAACCGATACGAAACCGATAATAATTTCATTTTATATATATATATATATATATATATATATATATATATATATATATATATATATATATATATATATATATATATATATATATATATATATATATATAAAAGTTCTTAGAATGTAGTTTATGCACACCTGGGGCAAGAAAGGCAGATTTAGTGAGCAAAGATGGATGATTTAATATTCCATAGCTCTGCCATAATCAAATTTAACTCACATCACTATTGTGAAGACAAAACAAATAACACTTCTGATATAATATGATATGTCTGAGAAAGAACATCTTCAAAACCACAACAGGAAACTAGCCCTGTTACAGGAAAATAACAAGTCAATGACGACTGAGCCCTGCAAGGCAGAGACAGAGACAGAGACACAGAGAGAGAGACACAGAGAGAGAGACAGAGAGAGAGAGAGAGAGAGAGACACAGAGAGAGGCAGAGACAGAGACAGAGAGAGAGAGAGAATAGAATATCATCTGTTGAATTGATTTCGATTTTTGCCTTTTTTAATTTGGTAACACTTTATAATAACTATACACTATAAAGAATTAATAGAACACGAGTAAATACTTAATTCATCATGAATTCATCATTTATAAAGCATTACTAATGTTTTATTAATGCTTTATAGTGTATAGTAAAGTGTTGCCTATTATTTTGCTGTGATAACTGTTACCTCTTGTTGAGGAGTCTGTGCTTATCACCAGGTTGTTAAGAGTTAAAATAAAGAATTAGACTATCAGTGCTGTAGTCTAGTTCAGTGGTTCTGAAATGGGTGCCTGGGGACCCCCAGGGGTCGGTGGCACTTTGCCAGAAGTGCGAAAAGTTTTTTCTCTCTAAATGCTGTAAATAGTTTTGTACAGTTCTTACGGTGTTGGTGTGTAAATAGAGTGGGTTTAGGGGATTGTGTGTGTGTGTGGTCAGCCACCATCTTGCTGGTTGGCGGGCGTAGCCACCGCTGGTATGGCGTTCACCAAACTTACCAGGAAACATGGCTTTAAAATAGCGCCTGGTTTTCATTGCTCGGTGGAAGATTGTAGTTTGGCGGTTGGAGAAGTGGTGGGACACAGCAGCATTAAATCTGCTGTTAGAATGAATGGCGCGGTGGTGATTTTTGTTGATAGTACTGACAAAGTGAATCAAGTGGTTGAGGTAGGCGTTGTTATTGATGACAAGTTTGTCTCGGTATCGGTATCCAGATATGGGAAAATAGTTTTGCCTATCAGGAAACTGTCCTCTGGATGCAAGTCGCCACTTTTGAAACACGTAGTTTCACACAGACGGAAGGTGCATATGATCTTAAATGAAAAAGAAGAAGAGTTGAATATGGTGTTTAAACTGAAGGTTGATGATTTTGATTATACGATTTTTGTCAACTCTGGGAATTTGAAATGTTTTGGCTGTGGGGAGGAGGGTCATTTAGCTCGGGCCTGTCCTCACAAACCTTCCTCCATTGATAAAACACAGAGTGAAGAAGCAGGAGGAAGCGCTCAGAGCGGTGACAACAGGCAGAGTACTAGTAAGGACAGTCACAGCGATGTGATATTAGAAGGGGAACGGGGTCCAGACAATAATAAGGAAACAGAAATGCCCAAACAGAGTGAAACGTCTGGAAAAGAAAAAATAAATGATGATAAGACAGAAGGCGAACAGGTTGGGCGTATCAAACAATGAAACTGCTGAAGGTGTAATGAGTGATGAAGAGATTTTGATGGAGGAGGAAACTATGTGGAAGGCCACTGCTGTGAAAAGAAAGCTGGGAGAGAAAGCTGATACAAGTGGCTGGAAGCCTAAAAAGAAAGGGGAAAAAACCAGGTCAAGAGTCAGACAGGAGGAAGAACTGTCAGAGGCTACAATGGTGTGTGCGGGGGAGGAGTGCACCCAGCAAGGGGAAGAGATGGGGGACTGTGTTGTAGACAGTCAGGCTTGTACTGACTCTCAGTTGTCTCACATTTTTCTTTATGACTAATTTTAAAATCTCTACGCTCAATATAAACGGAGCAAGAGATGTGGGAAAGAGGGCATGTCTTTTTGAACTTGTCAAGCTAAAGTTCATTAGTGTCATGTTTGTTCAAGAAACACATAATGGTCACAGTATGAATGAGACTGACTGGAAGAAAGAGTGGGATGGTGAAATTATTTTAAGTAATTTCAGTAAAAATAGTGGTAGAGTAGCCCTCCTTTTTTCTAAAAACTTTTTACCACAATCGTATGTGGTAGAAGAGGGAGCGTACCTATGTTCCCCGGGTCCTATATTCCCCGGGTCCTATGTTCCCCGTTTTTGTGGGACCGGGGAACATAGAACCCTTTCTATGAAAAAGGGTCCTATGTTCCCCGCTTTTCCCAAATAGGGTCCTATGTTCCCCGCTATGTTCCCTGGTCCGATGTTTCTCCCGAAATGCCAAAAACAGCCTACCTCATATGATTGCGTGATTCAATCAATGCATATGGGTGCAGACAACACTCTCTAACATTTGGAAAGGGCCTCCCGACTAGGTCTTTTTTTTTCCCACCATCATTTCTGAGTTCTGTCTCGGGGATTACCAGGCTAAGAGGAGAAAAATACTATTTCTTAGAAAAATAATGTTTACTTGCAGCAGGGTAACATATAGAAATAAGAAATAGTATTTTTCTCCTCTTACATGTGTTAATGCTTGTAAGCCCCGCTGTTGCGGGCATGTAGGCTATGTTAAAGCATACAATGTCAAGCTTTATTGGGTTTAAAGGCCCGCTCATGTGCTCCGCCCCATAGAGGCATGTCGTAATAGGGATGAAGGCGCAGACAACACTCACATAATATTTAAAAAAGGCCTGGTAATCCCCGAGACAGAACTCAGAAATGATGGTGGGAAAAAAAATGACCTAGTCGGCAGGCCCTTTCCAAATGTTACGGAGTGTTGTCTTTTGATTGAATCACGCGATCATATGAGGTAGGCTGTTTTTGGCATTTCGGGAGACACATCGGACCAGGGAACATAGCGGGGAACATAGGACCCTATTTGGAGAAAGCGGGGAACATACGACCCTTTTTCATAGAAAGGGTTCTATGTTCCCCGCTCCCACAAAAACGGGGAACATAGGACCCGGGGAACATAGGACCCGGGGAACATAGGGATGACCCCGTAGGAGAAATAGTGAAAGGTAGATTGCTGGTTCTTCAAGCAAGATATGAATCTTTTACTTTGGTTTTTGTAAATGTATATGCTCCAAATGTAGGGGCTGACAGAGTTCAGTTGTTGGCCGACCTCAGTGTGGTTTTAAATCAGTGTGGGCCTGAAGAGGTTTTATTTCTGGGAGGAGATTTCAACTGCACAGAAAATGATAATGTAGATAGGAATCATGTCGAACCTCATGCTGCATCCAAACGTGCAATTAAACAACTGATAGAAGCTAATAGTTTAGTTGATATATGGAGAGAAATGCATAAGAAAGTAGGGAACTTTTTCTCACTATGGCACGTTAGACCATTATTATTCTTTTCAGCATCATTTCAGTATGTTCAGAGAATGCAGGATTATTCCTGTAGGGTTCTCAGACCACTTCATGGTAACATGTAATGTGTTTATTGCAAAAACTAAACAAAAGTCTGCTTACTGGCATTTTAACACTACTTTGTTATTAGATGCACATTTTAAAGAAACGTTTGTATATTTGGGGAACATTTTTAAAACTAGGAAAAGTGAGTTCAATTCATTGAGACAGTGGTGGGACTAGGGAAAGGTACAGATTAAGCAGTTTTGTCAAGAGTACACTCTCAATGTCTCTCGTGACATTGCTAAATCTATGAGAGATCTATCTAGAGATTGAAATAGTGGAACTGCAGAGTTCTGTAGAGTCCACAGGAAATCGAGGTGGTTTTGAGAACCTCAAATCTAAAAAAGCCATGCTGGCTGACCTGCTGGGCGCGAAGGCACAGTTGGTCTGGTCTCGTTTTCGACGGGGAGGGAGCCCCCTCCCCCCCACTCAATTTTTTTTGGTTTTTCCAATCCGTAAATACCCATGTTGTGAGTCATTTGAGATGAATACAGAAGAACAAGATTAGTGGGTCTCAAAGTGAGGTCCAGGGACCACCAGAGGTCCTTGATAGGGTTCTGGGGTTCCAGTAACTCCTGTGAAGGTATTTTATTAAGGTACACGCTTCCTGTAAACCTAAATTCAGATGGTGCCGTTTTTGTATCATATGGTACTTTTATTTTGAAACTTAGAGCGGACGTAGTGATGTTATATCTACGCTACTTGACGTAAGGTGTGCTCACCGGCCGGTCGCAAAACACATGTCGCTCTTCAACCTACGGTTCTATCTAATCAAAAGCGCCTAGCTGGAATTGGGAACAAGGTATTGTTTGTTGTAATGGTTTAATGAAGCAGTGATGTGTGGTTTTGTTTAATGTAACTGTGAAGTGAAGGCATTGTTATTGTGACAGTCATGCTAACGTTAGCTTCTATAGACATTGGAGTGGATGGCTGTGGCTTCATGCTGATGCTAGCGTTGTAGGTTGTAGGTTGTATGGTTAATAATATTCTGTGTGAAGATATTTTCTGAGATAAATGGGCCTTGAGCATCAAGGCCCATTTATCTCAGAAAATATCTTCACAACTAAACAACTAAATAACATAAGATAATTTCATAGTTGTAGCTACTGTGATGCTGTGCATGTTGGCGCATGTCATTTGTTTGAATAATTTCATAGTGAGATGATGAGCTCGTGTGGAGAGGAGGTGGTGAGGAGTGAAGCAGAAACATTATGTAATGACACACTATGACAATAGTAACTGATAATTTGGTCCTGCATAGCCTACTGATATTTTCAGTTTTTTTTTTTTTAGAAAACTGTTTAGAACTCTGACTTAATGATTTTGCTTTATTTATTTTATTTTGTTGTTTATTTGATTGTCTGTTCCAATTTTGTAAATGTTTAGTCTGATCTTTTTGTATAATGTACTGATTATTAATGCCAGACTTTGTTTATTGAATTAAAAAAAAAAAAAACAAAAAAAAAAACTCTGGGGCTAGGAAAAAAACATCCGGGGCTCTAGACCCGGAAGCCCAGGGCTGACGACGCCCATGGGGGGAAGGCCCCTGGTATTGATGGACTTCCACCAGAGTTCTATAAAACTTTCTGGGCTGAAGTGTGTGATGACCTCACTGAAGTCTTCACTGAATTTTTCAAGGACTCATGTCTACTCCAAAGCTGCAGGAGGGCAGTTTTTACATTGTTACCAAAGAAAGGTGACCTACAGGAGATAAAGAACTGGTGTCCAGTCTTGTTGTTGTGTGCGGATTACAAAATGCTTTCCAGAGCCAAATAGACTGAAAATGGTGATGGACCAGGTAATACACCGGACACAAACATATTGTGTGCCCGGCAGGTCCATTGTTGACAATGTGTCATCAATTTGGGATGTTTTGGAAGGTTCTAGTTCACTGGGTTTTGATACTGGGCTGATTTCTCTAGACATGGAAAAGGCATTTGACCGGGTTGAGCACCAGTACCTGTGGAAGGTTTTAGAAAGGTTTGGCCTCAACCCTGGGCTTTTTGCCCAGATTAAGATTTTGTAGAAGACATTGAGAGTGTATTGAAAATTAATGGTGTTTTGTATAAGCCTTTCAAGGCATATAGAGGTGTGAGACAGGGTTGTGCAATGTCTGGTATGTTGTATTTTCAATAGAACCCATGTTACACAATTTGCAAATTGCAATTTGCAAATATTGATGGTGTGTTTTTACCTGGTTTTAATGCACAAATGGTTTTTATCTGCCTATGCAGATGATATTGTTGCTATTGTAAAAAGTCAAGATGATGTGAACTGTGTTGGGAATATTGTAGAAAGTTTTGGAAAACTTTCAGATGCTAAAGTTAATTGGGCAAAAAGTGAAGCTGTTGCAGTTGGAGAATGGTCTACAGGTCTCCCTCTTTTTGCCAGGAGGGCTAATTTGGAAGAAGGGAGGTTTCAAGTATCGAGTCTTTTTAGGAGATGATCAAACTGTTGAGAAAAATTGGGAGGGAATGGTGGAAAAGGTGGAAGGGAGATTAAAAAAGTGTCTTACAAAGGACGAGTTTTAATTATTAACAATTTAGCAGCCTCCACACTCTGTATGGAGCCCCCTGCTGGATTGCTAAAAAACTACAGTCCATTATGGTGATTTTTTGGGGGGGATTGATTGCTGGGTACCTCAAAGTGTGTTATACTTGCCAAAAGAGAAAGGAGGGCAGTGGTTAATCCATTTAGAGAGCAGAGTGGCAGCTTTTAGACTGGAGTTCATACAGAAATACCTCACAGGGGCTGATGATGTGATTTGGAGACGGCCGGCCCCTATCGTTGCATCGGCGCAGTTTCTAGGCCGAGCGGCAGGCGCAGATCAAAGCAGTGGGCGTGGAAAGGCGCACTTGATATCGTCGTGCTGGCGCTAGATGCAGCCCAAAGCATTACAACCACGCCTGTAAAATTATGCACCGTCATGCTCATTGGATAAGTGCAATAAACGAATCGCACGCTTGCCTTTTTAGCTCCAATTCCAGTGATCCCGCAAAACCAGACGAAAGCCAAACGCTCTGCCCCCCCCCCCCTCCCTTCATCCAGCCTGTCTGTCTGCATTATAGACCAATTATACGCCTACGTCACAATGACAACAAAGCAAGCTGCGCGCGCAACGTGTAGGCAGAAAGTCCTCAGCCCAGCATAGACAGACAGCGAAAACTCTGTCAAAGCCCCGCTGTCAGGACTGCTCTATGCCCATCTGCAACACACAGTTATATTTTAGTTTTAAAATGCAGTTCTCGGCTTACTACCACAGCTTATCGCCTGGTGATAAGCAATGTTATGCATCGAAATTAACGTTGTTTAATGGGACATGTCTTACAGACCCATACTGGCGCTGTCAATTGGCCAAGCCTAGTGGCCGGCAATACATATCGTGCATTCCTTTATAACTGGGGATAGCGTAGATAATTATTCTGTAACTTGCAAAGATATATTGTTATGTTGATAATGCACACAATTCAATGACATTATGTAACGTTACTTGGTCGTTAACTAACCGAGCAATGTGGCTGAGCAGCCTACAGCTACAGGCAGCTTACCTGATTATGAAGAGCACTACAAAGTCGGGCATTTTTAATGGTGTCCTCGTTCCAATCAGTTCAACTTAATAATGACATTATTTAACGTTACTTGGTCGTTAACTAACCTAGCGATGTGGCTGAGCAGCCTACAGTTTCAGTTCAGGCAGCTTACCTGATTATGAAGAGCACTGCAAAGTCGGGCATTTTTAACGATTTCCTCTTTCGGCTTGCAACCAAAGACACCTACGGTTAGCCTCGCACACACGCAATAGAACACAACACAACACTGAACAGTCTGTTACACTATCAACAAAGCAAGGAGTAAAGTTTTACCGAATCCCGTCAACTCATACTGCTTTTAATGCTAACCGTAGGTGTCTTTGGTTGCAAGCCGAAAGAGGAAATCGTTAAAAATGCCCGACTTTGCAGTGCTCTTCATAATCAGGTAAGCTGCCTGAACTGAAACTGTAGGCTGCTCAGCCACATCGCTAGGTTAGTTAACGACCAAGTAACGTTAAATAATGTCATTATTAAGTTGAACTGATTGGAACGAGGACATCATTAAAAATGCCCGACTTTGTAGTGCTCTTCATAATCAGGTAAGCTGCCTGTAGCTGTAGGCTGCTCAGCCACATCGCTCGGTTAGTTAACGACCAAGTAACGTTACATAATGTCATTGAGTTGTGTGCATTATCAACATAACAATATATCTTTGCAAGTTACAGAATAATTATCTACGCTATCCCCAGTTATAAAGGAATACACAATATGTATTGCCGGCCACTAGGCTTGGCCAATTGACAGCGCCAGTGCGTATGGGTCTGTAAGACATGTCCCATTAAACAACGTTAATTTCGATGCATAACATTGCTTATCACCAGGCGATAAGCTGTGGTAGTAAGCCGAGAACTGCATTTTAAAACTAAAATATAACTGTGTGTTGCAGATGGGCATAGAGCAGTCCTGACAGCGGGGCTTTGACAGAGTTTTCGCTGTCTGTCTATGCTGGGCTGAGGACTTTCTGCCTACACGTTGCGCGCGCAGCTCAATGTTGACAAGCTGTATAAGGGGTCTATAGGCTATTATTCCATATTATTATGCTTCTCAAACCAATCTAACTGCAGTTTCAATACTGCAAGCATGTAAATACGCTACACTATAGCAAGATCAAAGTGAAAATAATGTTCTATGCATCAGCTAGAAAAATATAGCCTATTAGATTGGTGAAAGTTTGTCCAGAAAGATATCATTTTCTCTCGCCTGCTGCAGGAAGGATGATGCACATAAATATACCCTACATTATGTCAAGTCATTGCATAAATGTGTTTTTATTGTAAAACTAAATGTGAAATAGGGCCAAGTTATTGGAGGGACATCACAGTATAGCAGATGCCATTAGAAGCGCGTTCCGAAGCGCGTTCCGCTGTTACTTCTCTAAATCACGTTAACTCGACAAGGGGTATATATATGCCCAGGAGGACATATATGTTTCACATAGGGTGGTGTTTTCATTTCGATTTTTTATTTGGTCCAATATTGAAATGTTGACAATGGCAGGCTGTGTTACCATTACACATTAATTTAGAACTACCTTTTATATCTATTTTGGCTCATTTGGTGGCTATTTAGTAGCGAAATGAAGAAACACAATGCATGCTGGGAACTCAGAGAGAGAGAGAGAGAAGGGTGACAGAGAAGAAGCAGTGAAGGCAGAGAATAGGCCTGCTTTTCAAAAGCGCAAAGCGCTAAATGTAGGCCAGATCCCAAGATATCACTAGGCTGGTATTTAGCGCCGACACG
>NC_139635.1:10515668-10600668 GCF_964638095.1 Poromitra crassiceps
CATTAGATCTAATCATGTGTGATCAATCAATAAGCTATTATGGTTCATAAGATATCTGTACTATATGTGCGTAAAGTGGCTGCTGTGGTGTTTAGTAAGCAGAGAACCAGTCTGATGTTTCTGGCCCATCCTGATTCATGTTGTTTATGTGCAAATCAGTGCAATAAACATGGACATATAAGCACATCATCAACTATACAAGAGGTTATAGGAGATGATGAGTGAGTGTGTGCATCAAAGTGCATTCCAAGAATTCCATGTGTTAAATTAATGATGATTGAACATAGCCTACGTATATGAAATGTATGATGAGTGTAACAGCATCTGATAATGCTGCATAATCAAAGCAGTCTAAAACCAGGCCAGCTCCGTGCTGAAAGGGCGCAGTGCACTGTATGCAGTGATATTCCCGTGTGTTTTAAATGAAATAAATTGTGAATGAAGTAGCCTATGGCTTTAGATCAAAACATAACACATACTGTAGCTTACAGAACACTCAGTTGGTGATCGCCGTCTATAATAAAAACAGTCTAGACTGCCGGGACAGCTCCATGGTGCTGAAAGAACGCACAGGCTACTTCCCAATACCATAAGTAATGGAGAGAGAAAAACAACACATGAGAAAACTGACTTTGTTATATTGAGATAACGAAATAATTAAGTAGTTATCATGATAAAACGGCTTCCGTACTTGCCCTATTAGATGCTTTGATAAATGTAGTGTTATTCACTGTGGAATTAATTACACAAAGTTTACAATTAACGATAATGTGCTTAGCATCCTTGACTGACATAGATTCAAAGCAATGGGAAAACTTCCAGCTGTTGAAAGTCTGCCTCTCTCCTCACACTTGCTGTTTTAACTCAGAGTCGACTCATAAACCTGCTCACACATGACCTTAAGATTTCTCTGTTTCCCAGGAGGATCTCTCTGCTTCCCAGGAGGATCTCTCTGTTTCCCAGGAGGATCTCTCTGCTTCCCAGGAGGATCTCTCAGTTTCCGAGGAGGATCTTTCTGCTTCCCAGGAGCCAGAGTACAGGACATCACTGGTGCCGTTCCAAAATGTCTTCAAGATCACCATCTCCACAGTCAACACATATGGCAAATTGAACATAAAATCACAACAGTCTGATACTCAAAGATGGCTTGCTTCACCTTATGCTGCAAGCGACAGGTAAACAAAACATGCCTGGCCCTGCCTTCTCCCAGATGACAGGCTCTTCTCTGTTATCTGTTCTTGCTTTAATCCAGTCAAATCTCGGCCCAGTAGTTCAAAACTTTTAATCCCTATCTGAGCGGATCAGATTTGGATTTTGGGTAGTTCAAAACCAAAAAACTGGGTTAGGATCACTTTGATATCCGATCAGATCAGGAAATCAAATCCAAGCTTTAATCTGGATCAAATCTTCAAAACGGGTAGTTCAAAGCCACAACACAGGATTGGGATCAGTTTGATCCCAAAAAACTGGATTATCTTGATCCCACCAGAGGGGTGGATTTCCAGTGGATTACCAGATCAAAATGTACTATACAATTTATTTAAAAATATGTTTCAATATAAATAAGATGGCAAAATTTGGTGAGGTCAAGGAAATTGATTTTCTCACTGGAATGTTCCATAGTAAAACAGAGGTATTGTGTGGTGGAGTTGATGTAATCACTGAAGTCGTTGAGTTCTGAGGTGGTACCGGTCCAGACAAAAAAGACATCATCGATGTATCTTTTCCAAAGAAAAATATGGGGAAGGAACTGATTATTGGCTGGATTATTAATATGTTTCTCTTCCCAAAAGCCCATGGTTAGGCAGGCATATGAGGGCGCAAAGGCACTGCCCATACTGACACCTCTTTTCTGTCGAAAATAAGAACCTGCATATTGGAAGTAATTATGTGACAGGACTATTTCTGTGAGGGTTCACAGTAGTTTATTTGGTGGTAGTGTTTCTGTAGGGCGTTTGTCCAGATAATAAGACAAGGCTTCTAGGCCAGCATCATGAGGGATGCAGGTGTATATAGGCTTTGTACATCACAGCATCATGAGGGATGCAGGTGTATATATAGGCTTTGTACATCACAGCATCATGAGGGATGCAGGTGTATATAGGCTTTGTACATCACAGCATCATGAGGGATGCAGGTGTATATATAGGCTTTGTACATCACAGCATCATGAGGGATGCAGGTGTATATAGGCTTTGTACATCACATCATCATGAGGGATGCAGGTGTATATAGGGTTTGTACATCACAGCATCATGAGGGATGCATGTGTATATAGGCTTTGTACATCACAGCATCATGAGGGATGCAGGTGTATATATAGGCTTTGTACATCACAGCATCATGAGGGATGCATGTATATATAGGCTTTGTACATCACAGCATCATGAGGGATGCAGGTGTATATATAGGCTTTGTACATCACATCATCATGAGGGATGCAGGTGTATATATAGGCTTTGTACATCACAGCATCATGAGGGATGCAGGTGTATATAGGCTTTGTACATCACAGCATCATGAGGGATGCAGGTGTATATAGGCTTTGTACATCACAGCATCATGAGGGATGCAGGTGTATATAGGCTTTGTACATCACATCATCATGAGGGATGCAGGTGTATATAGGCTTTGTACATCACATCATCATGAGGGATGCAGGTGTATATATAGGCTTTGTACATCACAGCATCATGAGGGATGCAGGTGTATATATAGGCTTTGTACATCACAGCATCATGAGGGATGCAGGTGTATATATAGGCTTTGTACATCACAGCATCATGAGGGATGCAGGTGTATATAGGCTTTGTACATCACAGCATCATAAGGGATGCAGGTGTATATATAGGCTTTGTACAACACAGCATCATGAGGGATGCAGGTGTATATATAGGCTTTGTACATCACAGCATCATGAGGGATGCAGGTGTATATATAGGCTTTGTACATCACAGCATCATGAGGGATGCAGGTGTATATATAGGCTTTGTACATCACAGCATCATGAGGGATGCAGGTGTATATAGGCTTTGTACATCACAGCATCATGAGGGATGCAGGTGTATATAGGCTTTGTACATCACATCATCATGAGGGATGCAGGTGTATATATAGGCTTTGTACATCACAGCATCATGAGGGATGCAGGTGTATATATAGGCTTTGTACATCACAGCATCATGAGGGATGCAGGTGTATATATAGGCTTTGTACATCACAGCATCATGAGGGATGCAGGTGTATATAGGCTTTGTACATCACAGCATCATGAGGGATGCAGGTGTATATAGGCTTTGTACATCACATCATCATGAGGGATGCAGGTGTATATATAGGCTTTGTACATCACAGCATCATGAGGGATGCAGGTGTATATATAGGCTTTGTACATCACAGCATCATGAGGGATGCAGGTGTATATATAGGCTTTGTACATCACAGCATCATGAGGGATGCAGGTGTATATAGGCTTTGTACATCACAGCATCATAAGGGATGCAGGTGTATATATAGGCTTTGTACATCACAGCATCATGAGGGATGCAGGTGTATATATAGGCTTTGTACATCACAGCATCATAAGGGATGCAGGTGTATATATAGGCTTTGTACATCACAGCATCATGAGGGATGCAGGTGTATATAGGCTTTGTACATCACAGCATCATGAGGGATGCAGGTGTATATAGGCTTTGTACATCACAGCACCATGAGGGATGCAGGTGTATATAGGCTTTGTACATCACAGCATCATGAGGGATGCAGGTGTATATAGGCTTTGTACATCACAGCATCATGAGGGATGCAGGTGTATATAGGCTTTGTACATCACATCATCATGAGGGATGCAGGTGTATATATAGGCTTTGTACATCACAGCATCATGAGGGATGCAGGTGTATATAGGCTTTGTACATCACAGCATCATGAGGGATGCAGGTGTATATAGGCTTTGTACATCACAGCATCATGAGGGATGCAGGTGTATATAGGCTTTGTACATCACAGCATCATGAGGGATGCAGGTGTATATAGGCTTTGTACATCACATCATCATGAGGGATGCAGGTGTATATATAGGCTTTGTACATCACAGCATCATGAGGGATGCAGGTGTATATAGGCTTTGTACATCACAGCATCATGAGGGATGCAGGTGTATATATAGGCTTTGTACATCACAGCATCATGAGGGATGCAGGTGTATATATAGGCTTTGTACATCACAGCATCATGAGGGATGCAGGTGTATATAGGCTTTGTACATCACAGCATCATAAGGGATGCAGGTGTATATATAGGCTTTGTACATCACAGCATCATGAGGGATGCAGGTGTATATATAGGCTTTGTACATCACAGCATCATAAGGGATGCAGGTGTATATATAGGCTTTGTACATCACAGCATCATGAGGGATGCAGGTGTATATAGGCTTTGTACATCACAGCATCATGAGGGATGCAGGTGTATATAGGCTTTGTACATCACAGCACCATGAGGGATGCAGGTGTATATAGGCTTTGTACATCACAGCATCATGAGGGATGCAGGTGTATATAGGCTTTGTACATCACAGCATCATGAGGGATGCAGGTGTATATATAGGCTTTGTACATCACAGCATCATGAGGGATGCAGGTGTATATAGGCTTTGTACATCACATCATCATGAGGGATGCAGGTGTATATAGGGTTTGTACATCACAGCATCATGAGGGATGCAGGTGTATATATAGGCTTTGTACATCACAGCATCATGAGGGATGCAGGTGTATATATAGGCTTTGTACATCACAGCATCATGAGGGATGCAGGTGTATATATAGGCTTTGTACATCACAGCATCATGAGGGATGCAGGTGTATATATAGGCTTTGTACATCACAGCATCATGAGGGATGCAGGTGTATATAGGCTTTGTACATCACAGCATCATGAGGGATGCAGGTGTATATAGGCTTTGTACATCACAGCATCATGAGGGATGCAGGTGTATATAGGCTTTGTACATCACAGCATCATGAGGGATGCAGGTGTATATATAGGCTTTGTACATCACAGCATCATGAGGGATGCAGGTGTATATATAGGCTTTGTACATCACAGCATCATGAGGGATGCATGTATATATAGGCTTTGTACATCACAGCATCATGAGGGATGCATGTATATATAGGCTTTGTACATCACAGCATCATGAGGGATGCAGGTGTATATATAGGCTTTGTACATCACAGCATCATGAGGGATGCAGGTGTATATATAGGCTTTGTACATCACAGCATCATGAGGGATGCATGTATATATAGGCTTTGTACATCACAGCATCATGAGGGATGCAGGTGTATATATAGGCTTTGTACATCACAGCATCATGAGGGATGCAGGTGTATATAGGCTTTGTACATCACAGCATCATGAGGGATGCAGGTGTATATAGGCTTTGTACATCACAGCATCATGAGGGATGCAGGTGTATATAGGCTTTGTACATCACAGCATCATGAGGGATGCAGGTGTATATATAGGCTTTGTACATCACAGCATCATGAGGGATGCAGGTGTATATATAGGCTTTGTACATCACAGCATCATGAGGGATGCAGGTGTATATAGGCATTGTACATCACAGCATCATGAGGGATGCAGGTGTATATAGGCTTTGTACATCACAGCATCATGAGGGATGCAGGTGTATATAGGCTTTGTACATCACAGCATCATGAGGGATGCAGGTGTATATAGGCTTTGTACATCACAGCATCATGAGGGATGCAGGTGTATATATAGGCTTTGTACATCACAGCATCATGAGGGATGCAGGTGTATATATAGGCTTTGTACATCACAGCATCATGAGGGATGCATGTATATATAGGCTTTGTACATCACAGCATCATGAGGGATGCATGTATATATAGGCTTTGTACATCACAGCATCATGAGGGATGCAGGTGTATATATAGGCTTTGTACATCACAGCATCATGAGGGATGCAGGTGTATATATAGGCTTTGTACATCACAGCATCATGAGGGATGCATGTATATATAGGCTTTGTACATCACAGCATCATGAGGGATGCAGGTGTATATATAGGCTTTGTACATCACAGCATCATGAGGGATGCAGGTGTATATAGGCTTTGTACATCACAGCATCATGAGGGATGCAGGTGTATATATAGGCTTTGTACATCACAGCATCATGAGGGATGCATGTATATATAGGCTTTGTACATCACAGCATCATGAGGGATGCACGTGTATATAGGCTTTGTACATCACAGCATCATCATGAGGGATGCATGTATATATAGGCTTTGTACATCACAGCATCATGAGGGATGCAGGTGTATATATAGGCTTTGTACATCACAGCATCATGAGGGATGCAGGTGTATATATAGGCTTTGTACATCACAGCATCATGAGGGATGCAGGTGTATATATAGGCTTTGTACATCACAGCATCATGAGGGATGCAGGTGTATATATAGGCTTTGTACATCACAGCATCATGAGGGATGCAGGTGTATATATAGGCTTTGTACATCACAGCATCATGAGGGATGCAGGTGTATATAGGCTTTGTACATCACAGCATCATGAGGGATGCAGGTGTATATATAGGATTTGTACATCACAGCATCATGAGGGATGCATGTATATATAGGCTTTGTACATCACAGCATCATGAGGGATGCAGGTGTATATATAGGCTTTGTACATCACAGCATCATGAGGGATGCAGGTGTATATAGGCTTTGTACATCACAGCATCATGAGGGATGCAGGTGTATATATAGGCTTTGTACATCACAGCATCATGAGGGATGCATGTATATATAGGCTTTGTACATCACAGCATCATGAGGGATGCACGTGTATATAGGCTTTGTACATCACAGCATCATCATGAGGGATGCATGTATATATAGGCTTTGTACATCACAGCATCATGAGGGATGCAGGTGTATATATAGGCTTTGTACATCACAGCATCATGAGGGATGCAGGTGTATATATAGGCTTTGTACATCACAGCATCATGAGGGATGCAGGTGTATATATAGGCTTTGTACATCACAGCATCATGAGGGATGCAGGTGTATATATAGGCTTTGTACATCACAGCATCATGAGGGATGCAGGTGTATATATAGGCTTTGTACATCACAGCATCATGAGGGATGCAGGTGTATATAGGCTTTGTACATCACAGCATCATGAGGGATGCAGGTGTATATAGGCTTTGTACATCACAGCATCATGAGGGATGCAGGTGTATATATAGGCTTTGTACATCACAGCATCATGAGGGATGCAGGTGTATATATAGGCTTTGTACATCACAGCATCATGAGGGATGCAGGTGTATATAGGCTTTGTACATCACAGCATCATGAGGGATGCAGGTGTATATATATGCTTTGTACATCACAGCATCATGAGGGATGCAGGTGTATATATAGGCTTTGTACATCACAGCATCATGAGGGATGCAGGTGTATATATAGGCTTTGTACATCACAGCATCATGAGGGATGCAGGTGTATATAGGCTTTGTACATCACAGCATCATGAGGGATGCAGGTGTATATATAGGCTTTGTACATCACAGCATCATGAGGGATGCAGGTGTATATAGGCTTTGTACATCACAGCATCATGAGGGATGCAGGTGTATATATAGGCTTTGTACATCACATCATCATGAGGGATGCAGGTGTATATATAGGCTTTGTACATCACAGCATCATGAGGGATGCAGGTGTATATATAGGCTTTGTACATCACAGCATCATGAGGGATGCAGGTGTATATATAGGCTTTGTACATCACAGCATCATGAGGGATGCAGGTGTATATAGGCTTTGTACATCACAGCATCATGAGGGATGCAGGTGTATATATAGGCTTTGTACATCACAGCATCATGAGGGATGCAGGTGTATATATAGGCTTTGTACATCACAGCATCATGAGGGATGCAGGTGTATAGGCTTTGTACATCACAGCATCATGAGGGATGCAGGTGTATATATAGGCTTTGTACATCACAGCATCATGAGGGATGCAGGTGTATATATAGGCTTTGTACATCACAGCATCATGAGGGATGCAGGTGTATATATAGGCTTTGTACATCACAGCATCATGAGGGATGCAGGTGTATAGGCTTTGTACATCACAGCATCATGAGGGATGCAGGTGTATATATAGGCTTTGTACATCACAGCATCATGAGGGATGCAGGTGTATAGGCTTTGTACATCACAGCATCATGAGGGATGCAGGTGTATATATAGGCTTTGTACATCACAGCATCATGAGGGATGCAGGTGTATATATAGGCTTTGTACATCACAGCATCATGAGGGATGCAGGTGTATATATAGGCTTTGTACATCACAGCATCATGAGGGATGCAGGTGTATATATAGGCTTTGTACATCACAGCATCATGAGGGATGCAGGTGTATATATAGGCTTTGTACATCACATCATCATGAGGGATGCAGGTGTATATATAGGCTTTGTACATCACAGCATCATGAGGGATGCAGGTGTATATATAGGCTTTGTACATCACAGCATCATGAGGGATGCAGGTGTATATAGGCTTTGTACATCACAGCATCATGAGGGATGCAGGTGTATATATAGGCTTTGTACATCACAGCATCATGAGGGATGCAGGTGTATATATAGGCTTTGTACATCACAGCATCATGAGGGATGCAGGTGTATATATAGGCTTTGTACATCACAGCATCATGAGGGATGCATGTATATATAGGCTTTGTACATCACAGCATCATGAGGGATGCAGGTGTATATATAGGCTTTGTACATCACAGCATCATGAGGGATGCAGGTGTATATATAGGCTTTGTACATCACAGCATCATGAGGGATGCATGTATATATAGGCTTTGTACATCACAGCATCATGAGGGATGCACGTGTATATAGGCTTTGTACATCACAGCATCATCATGAGGGATGCATGTATATATAGGCTTTGTACATCACAGCATCATGAGGGATGCAGGTGTATATATAGGCTTTGTACATCACAGCATCATGAGGGATGCAGGTGTATATATAGGCTTTGTACATCACAGCATCATGAGGGATGCAGGTGTATATATAGGCTTTGTACATCACAGCATCATGAGGGATGCAGGTGTATATATAGGCTTTGTACATCACAGCATCATGAGGGATGCAGGTGTATATATAGGCTTTGTACATCACAGCATCATGAGGGATGCAGGTGTATATAGGCTTTGTACATCACAGCATCATGAGGGATGCAGGTGTATATAGGCTTTGTACATCACAGCATCATGAGGGATGCAGGTGTATATATAGGCTTTGTACATCACAGCATCATGAGGGATGCAGGTGTATATATAGGCTTTGCACATCACAGCATCATGAGGGATGCAGGTGTATATATAGGCTTTGTACATCACAGCATCATGAGGGATGCAGGTGTATATATAGGCTTTGTACATCACAGCATCATGAGGGATGCAGGTGTATATATAGGCTTTGTACATCACAGCATCATGAGGGATGCAGGTGTATATATAGGCTTTGTACATCACAGCACCATGAGGGATGCAGGTGTATATATAGGCTTTGTACATCACAGCATCATGAGGGATGCAGGTGTATATATAGGCTTTGTACATCACAGCACCATGAGGGATGCAGGTGTATATATAGGCTTTGTACATCACAGCATCATGAGGGATGCAGGTGTATATATAGGCTTTGTACATCACAGCACCATGAGGGATGCAGGTGTATATATAGGCTTTGTACATCACAGCATCATGAGGGATGCAGGTGTATATATAGGCTTTGTACATCACATCATCATGAGGGATGCAGGTGTATATATAGGCTTTGTACATCACAGCATCATGAGGGATGCAGGTGTATATATAGGCTTTGTACATCACAGCATCATGAGGGATGCAGGTGTATATAGGCTTTGTACATCACAGCATCATGAGGGATGCAGGTGTATATATAGGCTTTGTACATCACAGCATCATGAGGGATGCAGGTGTATATATAGGCTTTGTACATCACAGCATCATGAGGGATGCAGGTGTATATAGGCTTTGTACATCACAGCATCATGAGGGATGCAGGTGTATATAGGCTTTGTACATCACAGCATCATCATGAGGGATGCAGGTGTATATATAGGCTTTGTACATCACAGCATCATGAGGGATGCAGGTGTATATATAGGCTTTGTACATCACAGCATCATGAGGGATGCAGGTGTATATATAGGCTTTGTACATCACAGCACCATGAGGGATGCAGGTGTATATATAGGCTTTGTACATCACAGCATCATGAGGGATGCAGGTGTATATATAGGCTTTGTACATCACAGCATCATGAGGGATGCAGGTGTATATATAGGCTTTGTACATCACAGCATCATGAGGGATGCAGGTGTATATATAGGCTTTGTACATCACAGCATCATGAGGGATGCAGGTGTATATAGGCTTTGTACATCACAGCATCATGAGGGATGCAGGTGTATATAGGCTTTGTACATCACAGCATCATGAGGGATGCAGGTGTATATATAGGCTTTGTACATCACATCATCATGAGGGATGCAGGTGTATATATAGGCTTTGTACATCGCAGCATCATGAGGGATGCATGTATATATAGGCTTTGTACATCACAGCATCATGAGGGATGCATGTATATATAGGCTTTGTACATCACAGCATCATGAGGGATGCAGGTGTATATATAGGCTTTGTACATCACAGCATCATGAGGGATGCAGGTGTATATATAGGCTTTGTACATCACAGCATCATGAGGGATGCATGTATATATAGGCTTTGTACATCACAGCATCATGAGGGATGCAGGTGTATATATAGGCTTTGTACATCACAGCATCATGAGGGATGCAGGTGTATATAGGCTTTGTACATCACAGCATCATGAGGGATGCAGGTGTATATATAGGCTTTGTACATCACAGCATCATGAGGGATGCAGGTGTATATAGGCTTTGTACATCACAGCATCATGAGGGATGCAGGTGTATATATAGGCTTTGTACATCACAGCATCATGAGGGATGCAGGTGTATATATAGGCTTTGTACATCACAGCATCATGAGGGATGCAGGTGTATATATAGGCTTTGTACATCACAGCATCATGAGGGATGCAGGTGTATATATAGGCTTTGTACATCACAGCATCATGAGGGATGCACGTGTATATAGGCTTTGTACATCACAGCATCATCATGAGGGATGCATGTATATATAGGCTTTGTACATCACAGCATCATGAGGGATGCAGGTGTATATATAGGCTTTGTACATCACAGCATCATGAGGGATGCAGGTGTATATATAGGCTTTGTACATCACAGCATCATGAGGGATGCAGGTGTATATAGGCTTTGTACATCACAGCATCATGAGGGATGCAGGTGTATATATAGGCTTTGTACATCACAGCATCATGAGGGATGCATGTATATATAGGCTTTGTACATCACAGCATCATGAGGGATGCACGTGTATATAGGCTTTGTACATCACAGCATCATCATGAGGGATGCATGTATATATAGGCTTTGTACATCACAGCATCATGAGGGATGCAGGTGTATATATAGGCTTTGTACATCACAGCATCATGAGGGATGCAGGTGTATATATAGGCTTTGTACATCACAGCATCATGAGGGATGCAGGTGTATATATAGGCTTTGTACATCACAGCATCATGAGGGATGCAGGTGTATATATAGGCTTTGTACATCACAGCATCATGAGGGATGCAGGTGTATATATAGGCTTTGTACATCACAGCATCATGAGGGATGCAGGTGTATATAGGCTTTGTACATCACAGCATCATGAGGGATGCAGGTGTATATAGGCTTTGTACATCACAGCATCATGAGGGATGCAGGTGTATATATAGGCTTTGTACATCACAGCATCATGAGGGATGCAGGTGTATATATAGGCTTTGTACATCACAGCATCATGAGGGATGCAGGTGTATATAGGCTTTGTACATCACAGCATCATGAGGGATGCAGGTGTATATAGGCTTTGTACATCACAGCATCATGAGGGATGCAGGTGTATATAGGCTTTGTACATCACAGCATCATGAGGGATGCAGGTGTATATAGGCTTTGTACATCACAGCACCATGAGGGATGCAGGTGTATATATAGGCTTTGTACATCACAGCATCATGAGGGATGCAGGTGTATATATAGGCTTTGTACATCACATCATCATGAGGGATGCAGGTGTATATATAGGCTTTGTACATCACAGCATCATGAGGGATGCAGGTGTATATATAGGCTTTGTACATCACAGCATCATGAGGGATGCAGGTGTATATATAGGCTTTGTACATCACAGCACCATGAGGGATGCAGGTGTATATAGGCTTTGTACATCACAGCATCATGAGGGATGCAGGTGTATATATAGGCTTTGTACATCACAGCACCATGAGGGATGCAGGTGTATATAGGCTTTGTACATCACAGCATCATGAGGGATGCAGGTGTATATAGGCTTTGTACATCACAGCATCATGAGGGATGCAGGTGTATATAGGCTTTGTACATCACAGCATCATGAGGGATGCAGGTGTATATAGGCTTTGTACATCACATCATCATGAGGGATGCAGGTGTATATATAGGCTTTGTACATCACATCATCATGAGGGATGCAGGTGTATATAGGCTTTGTACATCACATCATCATGAGGGATGCAGGTGTATATAGGCTTTGTACATCACAGCATCATGAGGGATGCATGTGTATATAGGCTTTGTACATCACAGCATCATGAGGGATGCAGGTGTATATATAGGCTTTGTACATCACAGCATCATGAGGGATGCAGGTGTATATATAGGCTTTGTACATCACATCATCATGAGGGATGCAGGTGTATATATAGGCTTTGTACATCACAGCATCATGAGGGATGCAGGTGTATATAGGCTTTGTACATCACAGCATCATGAGGGATGCAGGTGTATATAGGCTTTGTACATCACATCATCATGAGGGATGCAGGTGTATATAGGCTTTGTACATCACAGCATCATGAGGGATGCAGGTGTATATAGGCTTTGTACATCACAGCATCATGAGGGATGCAGGTGTATATAGGCTTTGTACATCACAGCATCATGAGGGATGCAGGTGTATATATAGGCTTTGTACATCACATCATCATGAGGGATGCAGGTGTATATATAGGCTTTGTACATCACATCATCATGAGGGATGCAGGTGTATATAGGCTTTGTACATCACATCATCATGAGGGATGCAGGTGTATATAGGCTTTGTACATCACAGCATCATGAGGGATGCATGTGTATATAGGCTTTGTACATCACAGCATCATGAGGGATGCAGGTGTATATATAGGCTTTGTACATCACAGCATCATGAGGGATGCAGGTGTATATAGGCTTTGTACATCACAGCATCATGAGGGATGCAGGTGTATATAGGCTTTGTACATCACAGCATCATGAGGGATGCAGGTGTATATATAGGCTTTGTACATCACATCATCATGAGGGATGCAGGTGTATATAGGCTTTGTACATCACATCATCATGAGGGATGCAGGTGTATATATAGGCTTTGTACATCACAGCATCATGAGGGATGCAGGTATATATAGGCTTTGTACATCACAGCATCATGAGGGATGCAGGTGTATATAGGCTTTGTACATCACAGCATCATGAGGGATGCAGGTATATATAGGCTTTGTACATCACAGCATCATGAGGGATGCAGGTGTATATATAGGCTTTGTACATCACGTCATCATGAGGGATGCAGGTGTATATAGGCTTTGTACATCACAGCATCATGAGGGATGCAGGTGTATATAGGCTTTGTACATCACAGCATCATGAGGGATGCAGGTGTATATATGCTTTGTACATCACAGCATCATGAGGGATGCAGGTGTATATATAGGCTTTGTACATCACAGCATCATCATGAGGGATGAGATGAGATGAGATGAGATATACTTTATTGTCCCGAGGGAAATTTGTCTTGGGCAAAGTGCAATAGTTCACATAAGCGTTTTTAAAACAGATACAGACGACACATAATAGCAGCATTTGTACATTCAATTGAAGCAACAGTCAACTCACACTGTAGGTATAGCTGACCTTAAGTCAGCTTAACCATAGTAGGAGCAATTCAATAAATAAATAAAATAGATACAAGTAGAAGCATATTCATGAGTACTAATCACAGGTCACACCAAGTAACAATACAATAGTACATCGTAGGACCGGAGTATAAAGTGCAAAACCACCAGTATGGTAATAAAAGTATCACAATTAAGAGCAATGACAGATAGTCAATAACCATCATAAAAGTCTAACTCCACTAAGTGCTATGAACAATGTGATGATTGTTCAGTAGACCTATAGAAGTGGGAAGAAAAGAAAACTTAAACCTGTTGCTCTTGCAACGAATCGCCCTATAGCGTCTGCCTGAAGGTAGCAGCTCGTACTCTGAAGTCAGAATGTGTGAAGGATCAGACAGCACCCTCTTTGCCAGGCTGAGCACTGCTTTCTCAAAAATTACCTGAAGAGAAGGTGAGTCTTTTCTACCAATTACCTTCATGGCAGTTTTTTCCATTTTTACTATTTTGGATTTGAGCTGGACAGAGAGTGTCCCGAACCAGGCAGCCATGCCATATCTGATAATGCTACCTAGCACTGCATCATAGAAAGTGGACATGACTTTCTTGCTCACACTAAAGAGCCTGAGTCTGTGCAGAAAGTGCAAACGTTGTGCCAATTTGGCACATAGGTGATCCACATGGACATTCCATTTCAGCTGATTGTCCATCTGGATACCTAAGTATTTGTATGATACCACCTGCTCAATTTGTGTTCCACCCAAGACCACTGGGTCATGGGTGCAGACACATTTTGGATCGAAGATCATCTCTTTAGTTTTGTTTGGGTTTAGCATGAGATGACTGAGTTCACTCCAGTCATTGAAGTTGCTGATCTCACAGAAATAACCCTCGGGGCGTTCAGCCCCCCTCAGCAGGCTGACTATAGCTGTGTTTCCATTACAGTTTTTCGCAAAAGAATTGCGATATTTCTACAACTTCGACAATGTACAATTGCGACTTGTAGGCGTTTCCATTGAAGTTGCGTTTGAGTGATTCCCCGTTGCAGCAGCTGCCACAGTGATTACGCACGGGGATCTGCCCCATATCCCGTCCCCTGCATGCTCAAATCCAACCAATGGTCAATGGAAATCCCAACATGAAGTTACAATGCATATAAACGAGCCTGATTATCAATTCAAAAGAAAATGAGTCGCAAAATGTTGCTGGCTGCGTGAATGCAGTCAGCGCGACAGGCAGAGGAAAAAAGGTAGCCTAATAGCCTACAACTGGTCCGATTTAGAGATGGAGGGGGGAAAAGGCTGATTTGGTTCTATAATTGCACCTGAAACGTGTGCAATGTATTAGCCTACTCACAGTCACTGTATTCACTTCAGACAGCACCACCGCACCAGTGTGTGCTTTTCATCCTCTCATCTCGCCGCTGTGCCAAATGCGCGCACACAGGCAGCCTGCTGTCACCATGGACCGATTTCTGCCATTAAACATTATCTAATTTGCCCGGCTACGCTTTTGCACAACACTCGTCTTTCTGCTAGGTAGCGTTGCTTCAAAGTTTTCCACTTGCTGCGGAGGTTTTGACACGGCTATCGAACCTTACTTACCAAACTTATTTTCCGCTCCTTTTCCAAGGGATAATATGGGTCACATGACGTGCAAATGCGAAAAATGTGTTTCCATTACACTTTTGCGATAAACTGCTATATCGACACGTCTGAAAAACCACCTCATGAGAGCGAAAAAACTTTTTGCGATATTTGGGAGGTTTTTCGAAATTCACGTGTTTCCATTACCCAATTTCTATTGCGATATTTAGATTTTGCGCATTTCTGAGGGTAATGGAAACACAACTTATGACAGTGTCATCTGAGAATTTCAGGGTATAGTTATTAGGCAGTCTACTCCTGCAGTCATTTGTGTAGGCTGAGAAGAGGAAAGGTGAACTCACCCCCCCTTGTGGAACACCTGTGCTACACAATTTAGGGTCAGAGAGAGCCAAATTGATCTTGACCTGTTGAGATCTATTTGTCAGCATGGAGTAGAGCCACCTAATGATGAAAGGGTTTACATTCATGTGGTGCAGTTTTTTGACAAGCAGCAAAGGACTTACAGTGTCAAACGCAGCGCTGAAATCTGCGAAGAGAACATGTGCATAAGCATTGGGTTCTTCCAGATGCTTACTGCAGATGCAGGTGTATATAGGCTTTGTACATCACAGCATCATGAGGGATGCAGGTGTATATATAGGCTTTGTACATCACAGCATCATGAGGGATGCAGGTGTATATAGGCTTTGTACATCACAGCATCATGAGGGATGCAGGTGTATATATAGGCTTTGTACATCACATCATCATGAGGGATGCAGGTGTATATATAGGCTTTGTACATCACAGCATCATGAGCGATGCAGGTGTATATATGCTTTGTACATCACAGCATCATGAGGGATGCAGGTGTATATAGGCTTTGTACATCACAGCATCATGAGGGATGCAGGTGTATATAGGCTTTGTACATCACAGCATCATGAGGGATGCAGGTGTATATAGGCTTTGTACATCACAGCATCATGAGGGATGCAGGTGTATATATAGGCTTTGTACATCACAGCATCATGAGGGATGCAGGTGTATATAGGCTTTGTACATCACAGCATCATGAGGGATGCAGGTGTATATAGGCTTTGTACATCACATCATCATGAGGGATGCAGATGTATATAGGCTTTGTACATCACAGCATCATGAGGGATGCAGATGTATATATAGGCTTTGTACATCACAGCATCATGAGGGATGCAGGTGTATATAGGCTTTGTACATCACAGCATCATGAGGGATGCAGGTGTATATAGGCTTTGTACATCACAGCATCATGAGGGATGCAGGTGTATATATAGGCTTTGTACATCACAGCATCATGAGGGATGCAGGTGTATATAGGCTTTGTACATCACATCATCATGAGGGATGCAGGTGTATATAGGCTTTGTACATCACAGCATCATGAGGGATGCAGGTGTATATAGGCTTTGTACATCACAGCATCATGAGGGATGCAGGTGTATATATAGGCTTTGTACATCACAGCATCATGAGGGATGCAGGTGTATATATAGGCTTTGTACATCACAGCATCATGAGGGATGCAGGTGTATATAGGCTTTGTACATCACATCATCATGAGGGATGCAGGTGTATATATAGGCTTTGTACATCACAGCATCATGAGGGATGCAGGTGTATATAGGCTTTGTACATCACAGCATCATGAGGGATGCAGGTGTATATAGGCTTTGTACATCACAGCATCATGAGGGATGCAGGTGTATATAGGCTTTGTACATCACAGCATCATGAGGGATGCATGTGTATATAGGCTTTGTACATCACAGCATCATGAGGGATGCAGGTGTATATATAGGCTTTGTACATCACAGCATCATGAGGGATGCAGGTGTATATAGGCTTTGTACATCACAGCATCATGAGGGATGCAGGTGTATATAGGCTTTGTACATCACAGCATCATGAGGGATGCAGGTGTATATATAGGCTTTGTACATCACAGCATCATGAGGGATGCAGGTGTATATATAGGCTTTGTACATCACAGCATCATGAGGGATGCAGGTGTATATATAGGCTTTGTACATCACAGCATCATGAGGGATGCAGGTGTATATAGGCTTTGTACATCACAGCATCATGAGGGATGCAGGAAGGCTTTGTACATTACAGCATCATGAGGGATGCAGGTGTATAGGCTTTGTACATCACAGGTTACCAGTAGGGATTCTTTGTCTGTATTGAATTTATTTAATAGATTCAATACATCAGTGGTATCCCCTAAAAAGGAAGGGAGGTTTATGACAAATTTCTTTAAGAAGAAGTCCAGGTATTGTGACAGAGGTTCAGTGAGGCAGCCTATACTAGCCACTATGGGTCTGAGTGGCGGGTTATAGAGTGTTTTATGGATCTTGGGGAGGCCGTGGAACACGGGACAGATTGGACATTGAATAGATAAGAATTATTTTTCCTTACCTGTAATCCAGCCTCTGGAGAATGATGTCTC
The DNA here is from genome assembly GCF_964638095.1 of Poromitra crassiceps. Taxonomy (NCBI): domain Eukaryota; kingdom Metazoa; phylum Chordata; class Actinopteri; order Beryciformes; family Melamphaidae; genus Poromitra; species Poromitra crassiceps. The sequence continues at coordinate 10,533,998 of NC_139635.1, forward strand.
TATAACCTGATCGATGATGGCTTTATCTGTACTGGCTGGGTTATGGGGTAAGGGGGTGTAGCAGTCTTGGTCTCTGAGCTGGGACAAGATGCTTTCGTTATATTGTTCAAAACTCATTATTACAACTGAGCCACCTTTGTCAGCTGGGCGAATGACAATATCTTTCCTCTTCTCCAGCTCATTTAGGCATTTCAAATCACTATTAGACAGATTTGATGTATTGTGATTTGCCTTTTTAAGGATTTTATCCAGGTAATTTTCTACTAGGTGGCTGTATGTGATTATGGACAGGTTCAAATTGGCATACGGAACAAAGCGTGATTTTTTCTTAAATGGTGTGGCTTCTCTTGTGTCGTTAGTGTCAGAATTTCTGAGGATGACGTCACCATTAGTTAGAACATTAGTTCAGTCAGGACCACTTTAGTCAAAAACACAAGACCACTTAGATCAATTTAAAGCTTTTATTAGCATGAGTTATATTTGGCGGTATGGCTCGGTTCTGGAGGCTCCCTGCCCTTCCATGCGCATACATGGAAAGCCTAAGGCAGGGAGAGCGGCAGCAGCAGATTCTGGGAGCTCCTTGCCCCTCCATGAGCAACATGGAATAGCCTTAAGGCAAGGAGAGCAACAAAAGACCCCCAGATACAGAACAGAGCAAGCAACAATGACAACATAAATGACATTGTTTTAAGTCAGACACAGCATGAAAGGAGGAGCTGGGGAGGAGGTGGGTTGCAAACAGCTTCAAGATTCACGATTCAAGATTTTTATTGTCACTCTGTGGTACAAGTATCACGTGTGAAATTCTTGTGCTGTGGACTCCGTTTACAACATAGTACAAATATAACAGGGCATATGAGTGCAAAAACAACGAGACACAACAAGCAATAAGGCAGTAGAGTGATAAGACAAGTCAGAGACAGTGGCATATTCACTGCACATAGGTGCACGTCATGTGCATACTTTAGACGTGCTTAAACATTTTAAATTCGACGTATTTGACGTACAGGTGCAAATAGCATAGACCTAATTAAACATACAATTAAACATTAGACATACATAATGGTAGCAGCTACAGTACGGTACAGTACAGCTACTACACTATTTGTGTATGTTAAGGAGTCTCGTGGCCTGCGGGAAGAAACTGTCCCTCAAGCGATTTGTGCGTGCTTTTGGGACCCTGTAACTCCTCCCTGAGGATAACAGGGAGAACAGGCTATTGTGGGGATGGTTTGTGTCTTTGATGATCTTCAGGGACCTCCTCTCTGGTTATATAGTTCCTGCAGTTCTGGCAGCTCACATCCTGTTACGTGCTGGGCCGCGCGCCTCACTCTTCGTAGCGCCCTGCGGTCCATGGTGGTACAGTTCCCGTACCAGGTGGTGAAGCAGCCAGTCAGCAGGCTTTCAATGGTGCCTCTGTAGAAGTCCCTAAGGATTTCTGGCCTTAGCCCAAATTTCTTCAGGCGCCTGAGTCCGTGTAGCCGCTGTTGGGCCTTTTTGACAACAGTGGCGGTCTGACCGGCCCATGTCAGGTCCTGGTGGATGTTGACTCCCAGGTACTTGAAGCTGTCCACCCTTTCCACCACTGTGCCGTTGATGGTGATTGGGGGGTGTGCGCCCCCCCCCCCCCCCCCCCTCCTGTAGTCTACAATGATTTCCTTGGTCTTGGAGATGTTCAGAGAGAGGTGGTTGTCCTGGCACCATTGTTCCAGGACCCTCACCTCCTCTCTGTAGGCCGTCTCGTCGCTCCTGGAGATCAGCCCCACGACTGCTGTGCAGATGTGCAGCTGTGTGCAGCTTGCAGATGAGGCAGCCATCTTAGGCAGCAGACTGGAGCAGAATTAAATAGGGTGCCCTGTTTGAGTTGAGCCAATTGAATACATCAGCTAAGCAGTCAGCTGATGTGGGCTGGGTTTGAGATCAGCTCCTAATCAGCTGTGAGCTGGGTTTAAGCTGAGCTTGACATCCATGGCCTGCCTGAACTACCGCTGTGCTCAATTTCAGTCAGGACCACTTTAGTCAAAAACACAAGACCACTTAGATCAATTTAAAGCTTTTATTAGCATGAGTTATATTTGGCGGTATGGCTCTGTTCTGGAGGCTCCCTGCCCTTCCATGCGCATAGATGGAAAGCCTAAGGCAGGGAGAGCGGCAGCAGCAGATTCTGGGCACTCCTTGCCCCTTGCCCCTTGCCTTAAGGCAACAAAAGACCCCCAAAACGACCATACCAGGCGAATCTCCCTGGCCTTCCATGTGCTTACATGGAAGTGCCAGCAGGAGGAGCTAGCTGAGCAAATTTGACCAAATTAGACTGAATGATAGCAGAAGAGCCAGGTGATTACTGTAACACAGCAGAAGTTTAACGATACATGCTAGATAATAAAGAGAACTTGAGCGCTATGCTTCAACATAATTCACTCGTAGCCTTTTGAGCATCGAGGTTAGAATGCTATGATTGGTGAATGTTTAATGATAATCCTATCAGGAGCTGTCAACTAAGAAGAAGCCTTTTAGACTGGAATGATGTATCAGTGAAGGCCAATCAATTCTACAAGATTAGCTGATGGGCTCTGCTTTTGAGGATGCTCCCCATGAATCCAAGCAGCAGCAAGAGATTCTGTGGGGAGCGCAAACCCCCCCCCCCAAAACAACAAAATGTCTCCCTGCTTGAGTCTTGAATCAGCAGGGAGTGTATATCCCCATTACCTAGCCTATGACGCAACAAGCATGTTGCAATTTCCCTTGGATGCTCATGCTGCAGAGCCCTTCTCGTTCAAGGTGGGAACTCAGCAGCACACTGACCATCCTTGAAGAACATCTGGCAAGATATTGAAGTAGCTATCTTGATGCAAGGGAAATATCCTACATCACTAAATTAACTTTACCCATGACACTCTCGTCATAGATTTACCATTTATTGCATGAATGGAAATAGTTATGTTTGCCGCTGAAGGCTCTGCTCATAACCTGGTCATTCTAACGTTATGAGAACTGTAGTATTTAAATGAAACAGCACACCAGCAGGGAAGCAAGCTTGTGACCCATATGAGGTTGTACTAGCCATGACAGTACAGTGAAGCCCAGCCAAGCACTTACCAAATGGAGCAATTATTAACATAAGGTACAAAATAAATGACCGTCTCCTCAGGTGTTAGCGCTCATTGCCTTTTGAGCTAAGATAATGTCATTGTCGACTCGTGACATTCGTATAGTGCAGAGACCAACGTCCCATTCCTTCCAGAATAGATGCTGAACCGAGCAGCTGCAGAGGTAGCCATGCCAGTGCAGGAGGAGTGAGGTGTACAGCTGACGAGGGAGTCCTCATCGTTTGCAGAGAAGACGGTGACGGGAGGTCTGCCTTGCCTTCCATTTGCGGTTCATAGAGTACTCTTCTACTGTGGCCTAAAAAATTACACTGATTGACGTCACGGTGGCGCAATAGCTGCCCTCTTTACGTTTTGGTGCATAACTTTGGAACCATAGCTTCTACGAACAACATTCTTTCTATATAGACCACGCCCATTTCTGTCTAACTAGATTTCCCGCCATTTAGAATTTTGTCTAAAAGCATTTTTTTCGCTATTTATCCTTCAAATTTTGTCAAATCTTCACCAAACCACATCTGTTCTGCACAAAACCTGTTTTGCTGTCTTTTGAAACACCTCACCGTTGCGATATAATCGACTTGCAAAGTGTTGTGGGTGGGGCCTATTTCACATAAATCGCTATTTCGCCATCTAATTTTGTCCAAACTTCACCAAACCACAGCACACAGCATGTGTGGACTGTGCTGCTCAAAACTTTTGTGGTTTTTTGAAAGCCCGCACGGCAGCGTAGGCTATTTCATCATGAACTTATGATTTTGGGATACTGCTAACTGGGAGAGATGCAATTAGAACAATAGAAGTTGAAAAGGCACCATGAGGTTATACAGAGGGGTGGGGTCCTTTTAATGCGACAAATACACATATTTTAGAATTTCACATAAATATGCGCGCGCGCGCACATACACACACACACACACACACACACACACACACACACACACACACACACACACACACACACACACACACACATGAATGTATTATAATAAAATGTTTTATTAAATGCAACTACATAATTAAATAATTATTTTCTTCTTTCTATTTTCTTACCATACTGATTTTCCATTATATCCTTCATACTTTTGCCACCGACAGCCCTCCACTTTAAAAATGTCACTGCCTGCTACAACCAACAGGCTCGTCAACGATTTTCTGCGCTGGCCATATCCTAGCTTTCCACCTGGCCTTGTTTCAGCTTGAGCCGCCCAGAGCGCTCCGCGCAAAAACACTAGGTGCCAAGAGCGCCTAAACGCCAGGTCAGTCCTTGAAAGAGGAGCACTCCTAGTGTGTCCTTACCAAAGAGAATGAATTGCAGAAGGGCACTGGCTTCTCAAGTACACATGTCCTATGGACACAGCTGCTTAAGGAGCAAGCCGCTCGGTAGAAAAGCAGAAAGAGTCCTGACTGGTGAGCTCAGAGTTGTTATTTTTTATTTCAACCAAAGAAGGAGCGAGCTGGAATAAACTGCAGGTCAGGTGCTGTGTAGTCTCGCTGGCCAGCCTCCTCTCCCTTCCGTCCGAGGAGTCTGGTGCCGCAGGTCTCCATAGTGGGATTGCGATGGGCGGCGCTTAGCGGCAGTGCCCTTGGAAAATAGTTTCAAACAATCCAACTTGCCGTTTTCAGCGTGTAGCAACGAGCTAGCGTGTAGGTTTCTGCCGTTAGCTTGCTAGCTAGTTAGCGTTGTTGTTTTCCCTGAGGCGGCAGGGGACTATTTACAGCAACACACAGGGAAGAGTGAGCGGAAGCCACTCTGATTGACATGGTCGGAGCCAATGACAGAGCTTCTTAAATGGGGGGCGGACATCCGGCGGCCACTGAAACCGACGCCTCCAATGGGAGAGCAGAGTAGAGCAGGGGAGGGTTTATCCCAGTTATGGAGACCTGCGGCGCCAGACTCCTCGGACGGAAGGGAGAGGAGGCTGACCAGCGAGACTAGGTGCTGTGTGACGCGGGAGGCATGGAACAGTGAATTTATAGGGGAGGAGCTCTGTGGCTCTAGCCAGTAGAGACAGACTCAGAACAGAGCACAGCAATACATGAGGAAATGTGGCTGACGAACACAGATAATGACACGGACGATATCTGTATTTGAAAAAAAAAAACATTATCCGTAACAAGTTATTCGTCTCATCCCTAACAGTGACAGTAAGTTATTCCACAGTAAGCCTAAGCAAAGTGTTCAAGTAGCTGGTTTAAGTGTTCATCAGAGTAATGGCCTGTGGCTAGAAACGTTTTTTGCGTCTGGTGGTTTTGGCGTACAGTGCTCTGTAGCGCCTGCCGGAGGGCAGGAGTTCAAACAGATCATGGCCAGGGTGAGATGGGTCAGTGATAATCTCCCCTATGCTCTCCCTGCCCTTGAAGCTGCATATCACGTCTCAAAATCCTCTGAAGACTATAATAAGATAGTGAAGCTAAAGTATGAATACAACTGCATGCTAGGTGGTCAAATAAACACTCTCCTCTTAAAGCTGAGACAAAAGCTATTTGAATTGGGAGAGAAGCCCCAGGGGCTCCTGTCGCGGCAGCTCAAGAGCGTCCAAGACTCCAGGTCAATCCCCTCTATTAAATCAAAGATGGGCGCCTTGCTGACTAACCCAAAAGAGATAAACAATTGTTTTAGAGAGTTTTACAGTGAACTCTACTCATCTAAGTACGATGCTGCTCACTCTGATCTAAATGACTTTTTTGATCCTCTTGAAACACCCAAACTTGGCGATGCTGCCAGGGAGGACTTAGCTTCTGATTTCACACTGGAATAAATCACTTCTGCCATTAAATCATTCCCCTCAGGCAAAGCGGCTGGGCCTGATGGATTTGGCACAGAATTCTACAAGAAATTCTGCGACATTCTTGCCCCACTCCTCCTCAGAATGACATCCTGCTCTAAGAAGGACAATGCCTTGCCTAAGACACTGTATGAAGCTAACATTTCCCTTATTCTAAACTAGAACGACCGCAACGCGGACTTATGCCTCCGCCATTAGTTCATTCTTGAGTCCAAATCGCCATTTGAGGCAAATTGGAAGAAATTCCGTCAAGGCGCTCCTGTGATGTTGCGTTACAGAGCTTGGAAATTGGGTGTGTGAGTGTGTGTCACAGTGACCTTGAACTTTGACCACCAAAATGTAATCAGTTCATCCTTGAGTCCAAGTGGACGCTTGAGGCAAATTCGAAGAAATTCCATCAAGACATTCCTGAGATATCGCGTTAACAAGCTTGAAAATGGCATTCGAGAGGTCACAGTGACCTTGACCTTTGATAACCAAAATGGAATCAGTTCATCCTTGCATCCAAGTCGATGTTTGAGCCAAATCAGAAGAAATTCTATATAGCCGTTCTTGAGATATTGCGTTAACCAACTTGGGAATGGCGTTTGTGAGGTCATAGTGACCTTGAAGTTTGACCAACAAAATGTAATCAGTTTGAGGTAGGGCTGGGCGATATGACGATATATTTCGTCTGGACAATAGAAAATGTATTTCGTTTGATATGATGCTCTATCGTTTATATCGTTGTGTTGCAAATCACACTCTTTATGGCAATATTGTCCGTCATTTGGATGACGCTGTGCTTTCTTCATTCATTTTACTCACGTCCACAGTCCACACACGCACCAGACTGTGTCAACAAGCCCCTTGCGTCCCTTTATAGGTGGCACAAATCAGCCGGTGAGTAGGCTAAAGAGCAGGGAGATGTTACCTCCACTCCGTCCGCCTAGCCTAACCAGGCATTTGCGCTGTGTTTGATCCATATTTGCGTGTGTCCTCCTAACGTTAAACCTGGCAAAACAACTCCTCCCATCCTCTCATCATCCCAAGGAAATCCCTTGAGGGCAACAAAACGTCTATTGTTAGCTTTAGCTTTTAGCTTTCCCTGAGTGAGTTGTGTTCGTTCACGTTGTTCTTCTTCTACCGTTTTATTCTTCTTCTACTGAACATGTAGGTATTTTGACGTTGACTAAAGAAATACTGCCGCCTAGTGGTCGCTTTTAGATATGATTCCAGATTAGTGCTCAAATCAAACACATCACTAGCAAATGCTAGTGAATGCTAGTGTCCTCTTTGAAAATCGAACTGATGGTGTGTGGTTCAGTTTGTGTTTCATTCTACTGCCCTGCAACTAATTATTATTATTTGTGTTGTAAAGAATAGCCATGCTTATCTGTATTCTGAATGCATGTATCTTTTGTGAGGTTTGACAACATTTTAACTGGTTTAACTGCTACATAAATAAATGGCCATGTGGTCACTTTATATAAACTATAAATAGAATTTACAGAAAATATGCTATATCGTGATATATATCGGTATTGGGATATGAAATGACGTATATCGGGATATGAGATTTTGGTCATATCGCCCAGCCCTAGTTTGAGGCCAAGTTAATGTTTGAGGCAAATTTGATGAAATTCCATCAAGGCATTCCTGAGATATGGCGTTAACAAACTTGAAAATGGCGTTGGAGAGGTCCCGGTGACCTTGACCTTTGATCACCAAAATGTAATCCATTCATCCTTGCGCCCAAGTCGACGTTTGAGCCAAATTGGCAGAAATTCCATCAAGCCGTTCTTGAGATATCGCTTTAACGAACTTGGGAATGGCATTCGTGAGGTCACAGTGACCTTGACCTTTGACCACGAAAATCTAATTAGTTCATCCTTGAGTCCAAGTCGATGTTTGAGGCAAATTTGATGAAACTCCATCAAGGCATTTCTGAGATGTTGCGCTAAGAAGCTTGGAAATGGTGTTCGAGAGGTCACAGTGACCTTGGCCTTTGACCTTTGACCACCAAATCTAATCATATCATCCTTGAGTCTAAGTCAATGTTTGAGGCAAATTTGATGAAATTCCGTCAAGGCGTTCCTCAGATATCGCGTTAACGAACCTCGTACAGACGGACGGCCGTACGGACGGATAACGGATGGTACTCTAAGGCCTACAAAATAACCCTTCAACCAGAGGCAGAACTCGCCATCTTCGGCTGCTCAGAGTCCTCCTTGGACTTCCCTACGGCTGTGGAACAGTCTCTGACACAGGGGGCAATCGTTGCCAAGAAACTCATCCTACAGGAGTGGAAGTCCCCCTCTCCACCCTCCTTTCAGCTGTGGCTGACGGACATGCTCTCTGTCATACAGATGGAGAGACTCAGATTCCTAAGGACCAACTCACTTGTATTTGTAGCTGTTTGGGACCCTTTTCTGGCCTACCTCGGCGAGGTCAGGGGAGATAAGTGATTCGCCCGGCTGGTCTCCCACAGACCCCCCCCCCCCCCCTTGCACAGGATCCCACACATTATACATAAATATATATACACACATATATAGTATATACATATATTTTTCTTTCCGTAAAAAAATAAAATAAATCACCACGTAATATCGGAGTGTGTTTGTATGTTTTGATTAGTTTGTTCCTTGTTTGTGTTTTTTGTTTTCTATCTGAGCTTGTTTGTTTTTGTGTGTTGGTGTTAAGGAAGGGAGAAAGGAGACCTGACCTGTACATTTAAAATAGCATGTTATCATCAATGTTCTTGTAGAAAAATGAAAATAATTGCTTTACTGTTTACCAATGTTCAATTGTACCTTGATTTACAATAAAAAATATTCTTAAAAAAAGTGATAATCTTCCCTTTCCTTTTCTTGACTCTAGAGGAGTATAAGTCTTGGATGGAGGGCAGGTTGGCACCGATGATTTTCTCTCCGGTCCTGACTCTCCATTGTAGTCTGCGCCTGTTCTGTTTGGTTGCAGACCCATACCAGAGACAGATGGAGTTGCAGAGGACAGACTGGATGCTCAAGGTTGTTCTGTATGCAGACTCGTAGCCATCTCGGATGAGGCCGATGACCTGATGTTGCCAGATGGGGTGGTATTGAGAACGCAACACCGCCCCCGTCTGGCAGTGTCAGGTAAGATGCCCGTTGTGTCGTCTGCAAACTTCAGGAGTTTGAATACATTATCAATCACTTTGTATGGTTGAGGACTTGAGGGCACTCTTTCCAAACAGTGGAAATACCATGTTGGAATAAATCTCTTCTCTACTTACTCCCCACTGCGCGTTGCATACGCAGCTCAGCCGCTATGTGGCCTCACCTGCTCTTCAGCCAGGAAGGATGACATCACTGATGACATCATCACTGATGTCATCACATCATTAGGTAATTAGGGCAAGGGTTAATTATAAAATCCGGCTCCGTCAGGTCACCCTGGGTGCTTTTTATACCCCCTGAAATGTTCAGCCCGATCGCACATAAACGGCACGTGGCTGGCCAGAATTCTGCTCACACGCAGACACTTCTCATTCTTATTATAGGATAGGATAGTGAAGTAAATAGTTGTTCTGTTTCTCCTGTTGGTTGTCTGTGCAGGTAGAGGGAGGCACACCTGGAGAGCTCTCTCTCCCGCGGTCTCCTAAAGATGTCAGATCAAATGAACTCTCTCCTGGAGAGACAGGTCCCAGGTCACCAGGACCAGATGAGCAGAAGGTATTGCGACCATCACACACACCTTGTATCCTGAAAATATATTGTGTTTGTAGACTTTGGATTTAGATTGTGTAGTTACACTGTTGTGTAACTACTGCAAATTTTGTATGTAGAGATGTTTGTATTAAGTGCAAATAGTGTTTTTATTGTTTAAAGGTCCCATTCCGTCCAAAGCTGTTTTTACTTGTAAATGCATATATACTGCTGTCATCCCTCCCTGTAATGAGTGGTCACAACCTCAGAACTGCCAGAGTTGGATTTGTCCCTATCCAGCTTCCCCCTGCAGTCTCCTTCAAGCCACGCCCCTTACACTCTGTTCCCCCAGACGGGTTAATGTGACGTCACTCGGGTCCTTAAGCATACTGCGCGCGGTCTCTCTCACACAAGCTACCTGCACCATGTTGTCTATAGCCACAAAATTAACACTTCTAGCTGGAGCGACGCCAACTGTACGTGATCCAGCAACTGCGGAGGTGCATTCGGTAAGTCTAGGCATTTTGAGATGTCCTCTTTAGCGTAGCAACTGTTAAGTTAGCGATAGCGCGTTGCTAACGTTAGTTGTGGACACAACCTAGCGTGCTGGTCCACGGACGCTAATCTGATTCTCCCTCAGCGGCCAATGGGAACTGTTAGTTCTGAATATATTATAGAAACAGACCATTCTTGGGAAGCGACGAGATGAGGAAGTGACAACTCCGTCAGAACGAACGGGGTTGCTATATTTTCGACAAATTCATCCAGAATCATGTTTTATGGACCAGAGACACACGTTTTTAAGAGGTTACAGCTGCACGAATTGGGACCTTTAATTGTTCTTGGATTTGACTTTTATTTACCGGTATTTATTGTTTAATTGTTTTTGGATTTGACTATTTACTGTGATTTTACCAGGGAGCAAAAGTGGCGACGGATAAACAGAGGCTCTTGGAAGTGTTGGATGATTTAGAAGACGAACCGTTCAAGAGGTTCAAGTGGTACCTGCAGCAGCCTGGCAGGCTGGGTTTCCCGGCCATCAAAAAGCGCCTGTTGGAGAAAGCAGACAGAGTGGACACAGTGGATCAGCTGGTCCAGACCTACACCGGAGAGACTCTGGAGGTGACCAAGAAGATTCTGTTGAAGATGAAACGAAAAGATCTAGTGGAGCGTTTGTCAAACAGCAGCTCAGAACCCAAAGGTATTGTGATAAATGATGATGTAATATGCTGCAGAGCAGCAGCATGGCTCTGTGACAGCTTTTTAATGGTTTTTAATACAGTGGGGTTCTATGGCTGCACTGAGCATGGCTACATGGACCAGACTTGTAGCAAAACAAATTAATTTTTTGTTATTTTCATAGGATTTGGTGACAGTAAGCAATGCTTAAACAAACACTTATCCTTTAAAGGAGAATGTAATTATCTTTCAACCTGGACTATTTTCTTTTTACTTTTTTTAGTTTTAGTTGTTTAACTAATTCGAGCAGAAATCTTTGAAACTGATGCAGTATTGAATGAGATCCAGCTGCGCAACGGGCTGGAACAGAGGCAGACAGGGCATCAGGGCACCGTGCATCTAAAGAGCTTATTTTTGCCACACACAGGCTCATATATTTATTATATGATACAGAGACACAGGCTCATATCGTTATTGTTATTATGATACAGAGACAAGGCTCATATTGTTATTATGATACAGAGACACAGGCTCATATCATTATTATATGATACAGAGACAAGGCTCATATTGTTATTATGATACAGAGACACAGGCTCATATCATTATTATATGATACAGAGAGACGGGGCCCTATCTTCCCAAAAGCGGTAATTTAGCATTTGCGCTCGTTTAACGCCATGTGCAATGCAAATTGGGGGCGTGCACAAGCGCATGCCTGTTATAATTGTACTGGGCATAGGCGTGCCACATGCCAAAGCAGGCTTTTAGGCGCTAAAATGTGGGGATAGATGGCATTATCCTATCGTCAGCAGCGCGCAATTACTTTGCGCTAAGAACTTTGAAAACCATCTCTTAGGCGCAAAAACACTGGCTGCGCTTGATCGTGCACCATAATCTCCACAGTGCGCAGTGCAGAAACATCATTACGCACGGACGTTCCACACCAGGACATCAAATTCTGCTGCTAAAAATGGGTAACCAGCAGATTATTTAGCGAGGCAATCAACTATAATTCACTGAGAAACTGTTATCACATCGCAAGGAGGGGTTATGGTAAATTAATTGAGAAAACTTGTACATTGTAGCCTACTTGCAATAGGCTATTCACCTTCACCTGCTATAACCCGGAGCGTCATTGGTATCACAGCCCAAGGCACAAGCCTTGGCACGAGTCTAGTTTTAATCCACTGTAAATCCTCCAATCTTTTCTTTTGTCTCCGCCGTTTACCCGCTGCAAACACGTTTCTATTGTCCCACCCCAGTCAACAAAATAACCCGAATTGCATCAAAGCTCAGATGTTTTTAACAGGTAGGTGATGTAATGGTGTCGTTATGGGATAAGAAGGATAATATATACAGTCAATTTGGCACGCCTCTAAGCTGCGGTGGTGCCCGTTGTTGTGATAAATTATGCTCCCCTGCCAGTATGGCTGTTTTAATTTAAAAACAGGGAGGCAGGGGCGGTTTTAGCATCAGAGCTTTGGGTGGGCTCAGCCCACCCAAAGGTTATGGACCACTGAACCCCTAGGGGGGTCCGGGGGCATGCCCCCCCGGAAGAAAATTTTGTAGCCTACAGTTTCAAGTAAAAATGGATCAAACTGGCGCACTTTGAGATCAAAATGAAGAGACTAGATCTATGAAGAACTACACACATCAATATCTTCTTTACCGTTCTGTGGTTTTACAGCGATGAAAAAATAATTGTTTCCCTATATATACTATATATATTCTGCATACAGGTTACTATATGGTAGAATTATGCTTGCATAAATAATACCAAAATCACTTCAGGGGAGTTTCAAGTAAAGTAACATTTTGCTTTGTAGGCAAAACAAAAGTAAAATTAAATCAAAAGGGAACTTCCTAACTTATTGGCTGGAATAATATTCCGACAAGATAATAATATACTGTAAGCACTAAAGCAGGAGTTTGCAGTCAACTAGTTGAAATTAATATGTGGCAGTATTTGTGGGGGTCAAAATCTATGTAGGGTGTACCACCACAAATAGATCAGTGTATGGGAAACACTGACTATTAAATTGTGTGACTAGAAAGACACCAATAAATCTGAGAAAATGTACTGTAATTTTGAACAACAGCACTACAACGGTGGCATTACAAATGGTATTATGAAATTATTGTGGGAAAAAACAAGAATGCCACTTTTTTTCATGAACTTTAAGCAGAAAATTAAAAAATAGTTTTAAAGCAAAAATAAATAATAAATAAAGATCATTTTAACAGAAACTGCTACTAATGACCACCATGGATTTGGAGAGAGTAAACATTTTATTTTTTATTTATTTTTTGGGGTGGGCTGAGACTATTTTTGGGTGGGCTAAAGCCCACCCAAAAAAGGCCTAGAACCGCCCCTGCAGGGAGGTCACGTCTACCCAAACAATTATATCATTTTTAAACAGTTATGTTTCTGTATAAATCATTACAATTATGCTCCCGTGAGGTGGGGATGCTTTTTTTGCTTCTGGGCGGTGGTGCAAAACTCGGCATACCACCTGGACAAATGTGCAAGGCCGACTGTTATCTTGCCTCCGTTAAGGCACGCGCAAACAGGTGCGCAAGCACTAATAGGGGATATCGCCTGGCTCATGTCCTATCTGGACTGTGTCCACAAGTAAGACAATGATAGAATGTAATACTATTTAGATGATGGGTTTCATACATTTTCTGTAATAAAACATCTGAAAGCAAAAATCTTATCAAATGGGGTACGCGTGGTCTAATTTTGAGGTATCCATGCTTTTATCACTTCTCATCTGGATTATTGTAATTATTATTACATGTGTGCCTATTATGTTCTTTTTGGGCTCCTTGTGCAGAGAAAATTCCCTGAGGGGCAATAAAGGTTTCATTCATATAATAATAATAATAATAATAATAATAATAATAATAATACTAATAATAATAATAATAATTATAGGATATAATATGAATAAAGATTTGATAAGGGAGTTCAGAAGCTGCTGAACAAAAATAAAACACACACACACACACACACCGTGGCTAGCAGTTCTCGCTAGCACGCTAAAGCTGATTTCCTTTGTTCTCAACAAGAGATGTGTGATGGGGGTATCATGCTAGCAGTAAATACAGAGGTGGGTAGTTTACCCACAATCTTTCCCCTCATTGATTGTTACAGTTGATCTGAAAATAGGCGAGTAATCTATGGTTTATGTCCCTCCAAAGAACTTATTGATAAGAAGCGCTGGAGAGGGACAATCGCACACAAGAGACCCGCCATTTTGGAGACACCCATGACGATGACACCACGCAAAAAGAGCCGATACTCGGGCCAAAATGGCGGCAGCGCTGATCTAAGACTCGCTTCTTTCTTTGTTACTATTCGACTACTGCTCACGCCAAAACGTGCTAAAACATTTATATTATACAGTCTATGGCTCAAACACACATCTATCCATAACTAGATGTTCGCACAGTCCTAAAACAGAAACAAAACGTAACTTTAGGGCTCATGATTACTCACTAAGGAGGAAGCCAGAAACTGCTTCACACTGCTGCAGCCATCAGTAGGCTAAGTAAGTCCCATAATGTTTCTGTCTGTGTTCTGCGCCCGGACCGCACTCGCAGATAACGTTTAAAGAATCTTCCTTAATTCAACAAGATCATACATGGTGTTAGTGTTTCACGGGAAAAACTAACGTTACAGCTGGCATTCCTTGTGAATTCTCCACGCTGTGGCAGGAATGTAAACAAAAGCCAATCGAAACTTCTATGCAAATACAAGACAGAGCTTTTTGTTTGAGCTAGTTTCCTTCAAGAAAACAACTCGACTTTTATTTTACAAGATTAACGAATTTAATGATCCCAAAACGTCTTCATTTTATATGGAATGGATAGTTCAAATACTATATGGTATACTATACTATTCTGGAAAATCTGTACAATATTAACACATTGAGTGCCAAGGACGTCTGTGGACGTCCTAAAAAAAAGTAACGAGGAGTGCCAAGGACGTCTGTGGACGTCCTAAAATCATAATTCATATTATTCCATAATTCTGCTGTTTAAGGTCGTACCTAGCCAGTGAGCATGAATCCCTTCAAGGGATCACACGGCGCCACCTTAAACATCGTCACAGGAGCTGCTCCACCCACCTCAGATCCTTTACTTTGTACAGGAGACAGCAGGGAAAGACGTGATCAAAGTGGAAACCGATGCATGCTTCAGCCAGAGCCGTATTGATTGCTCTGTCTGCAGCGGAGCGGACAGTTGGCTCGGCTGCATCCGTGCCCACAACTGAGCTCTTCTGCTTATATCTATCTTCTATCTATCTGTTTCTCCACATGATTCCCTGCCAGAAAGCCAGCACCCGAAGCCGAACGGCCAAGCCCTTTTCGTTCAGTCGCGTTTGGCACTTCCTTGTTGCGCGCTGGGATCTGTCCGGGGCAAAAACGGAGTCTAGACTCTGTGCGTGTGGGGAGGAGCCCGCAGCTCGGGGGTGGAGGGGGGGTGGAGGGAGGGGGGGAGCAGGGAGCAGGCTGCACAGAAACCACACCACACCACCACATCAGAAAACACCAGCCAGAGTCAGTGAATGTGCTCGAAATTAGAGTGCAAAAAGTATTCATAAAAGTCACTATATCTTGAAAAGTAAAAAAAAACGGCAGAAAACCCTTGAAAGTGCACTTCTTACAGAGGCTGTCATTTCATAATGGAACTGTCTAGAAACAAAATTTCTTCTTTGGAAGAAGCAGGAGTGTTCAATGTTTCATTAGAGTCTAGCCCTCTCAATATAGCTCTAATAGAAAAAATTCTATAGCTGTTTTCAACTGAATGGAAGTGAATCTGGCACAGGCTCCAGACAATTTTACTGAAGCGCTGTGGCACTCAATGTGTTAATGTGATGGTGGGCCTGCATCTTTGCACAAAGCTCTCTGTTGTTTGTGCAAGTGAAGACAGTTTAAGCCTCATCTTTCTCAGCAGCATCCAGTATTTGCACTTAGTCTTCACTGCTGTAAGAGCAGGGAAACCAGCCTCACATAATTACCCATTTTGGTAACACTTTACAATAACAGTAGATTAATTAAGGGTTAGTTAATGTTTAATAAATTAATTAAGAGTTAACAAATGCCTAGTCATCATTTACTGGTGTTCATGTTAACTAAGTATTCATTTATACATTATTTAATACTTTAGGGTTACCTAATGTTATGGTTATGGTTAATTAGGGTTAGAGTTAATTAAGCCTAAGGGTTAGTTAAGCATTATTAAGCATTACCTGACTGTTAATTAATGTACCCTTATTGTCAAGTGCTACCCTTGTTTTAAATTCCAATATTAAAATCTTAAACGTACATTTTACAAAGGACATTTAAAAAATGTGTTGTATTTAATGAAAAATCCCACTCCAAAAAAATATTAAATAACAAAGTATTACATTTTTCATCTTGCCCTATAGCCTAGAGGCAACTCACAGACCCCAGCGGTGTGTGCACCACACTTTTGGAATCCCTGCTTTAAGGAATCAGGTTGCATGAAACTCCTGGTTAAATGATTCTAAAACAGCTACGTTATACCTTACACCCAGTCAGGACCTGCTTGTCCACCCACCAGTAATGAACTGAGTAGAGTCCATGGAGTTGGGAATGTATAAATTATTAATGTGTAATATTATTCAACTCTCATTGATTCCATTTGTTGTTTGTTCTTTCAGAAACTTGTGATGCTGTGTGTCAACGTCAACACAAATCCAAACTCATAGATAAGTTGCAGTATCTGGTTGAGGGGATTGCTAAAGCAGGAGGAAACCCAACACTTCTGAACCAGATCTTCACAATGCTTTACCTCACAGTGGGAGCGAGTGGAGAGGTAAATTGTGAACATGAGATCAGACAGATTGAAGAAGCATCCTGGAACCCAGCAAGATCAGAAACAACAATAAGATGTGAAGACATCTTTAAACCCTTACCTGGAAGAGTTAAACCAACCAGAACATTGATGACAATGGGAGTGGCTGGCATTGGGAAAACAGTCTTAACACAAAAGTTCACCCTGGACTGGGCTGAAGACAAAGCCAACCAGGATATACAGTTCATATTTCTGTTCACATTCAGAGAGCTGAATCTGCTGAAAGGGAAAAACTTCAGCTTGGTGGGACTTCTTCATCGCTTCTTTCCTGCAATCAAAGAAGCAGGAATCTGCAGTTTTGACGAGTTCCAGGTTGTGTTCATCTTTGACGGTCTGGATGAGTGTCGACCTCCTCTAGACTTCCAGAATGAGATCCTGACTGATGTCACAGAGCCGGCCTCAGTGGATGTGCTGCTGACAAACCTCATCAGGGGGGAACTGCTTCCCCTTGCTCGCCTCTGGATGACCACACGACCTGGAGCAGCCAATCAGATCCCTCCTGAGTGCATTGACGTGGTTACAGAGGTGAGAGGCTTCACTGCCCCACAGAAGGAAGAGTACTTCAGGAAGAGATTCAGTGATGGGAAGAAATTCACAGAGGAGCAGGCCAGCAGAATCATCTCCCACATCAAGGCTTCACGTACCCTCCACATCATGTGCTACATCCCAGTCTTCTGCTGGATCACTGCTATGGTTCTGGAGTCTGTGTGGAAAACCAGTGAGACAGGAAAGATGCCCAAGACCCTGACTGAGATGTACATCCAATTCCTGGTGGTTCAGTCCAAACGGGGGAATGTCAAGTATCATGGGAGAGCTGAGACAGATGCACACTGGACTGAAGAGACCAGCAAGATGATTCTCTCTCTGGCAAAAGTGGCTTTTGAGCAACTGGAGAAAGGCAACCTGATCTTCTATGAAGCCGACCTGAGAGAGTGTGGCATTGATACCAGAGCAGCATCAGTGTACTCAGGAGTGTTCACACAGATCTTTAAAGAGGAGGAGTGTGGGCTGTACCAAGAGATGGTGTACTCTTTTGTCCATCTGAGCATTCAGGAGTTTCTGGCTGCTGTCTACATATTCCACTGTCACACAAACATGGATGAGAAGGTACTGGAGACATTCCTGGGAAAAGGTTTGGTTAGATCTGAAGACAGTGGACACTCCCTCGATGTCTTTCTGCAGACAGCCATGGACAAATCCCTGGAGAGTGAAAATGGCCACCTGGACCTCTTTGTCCGCTTCCTTCATGGCCTCTCACTAGAGTCCAGCCAGAAACCCTTACGAGGCTTGCTGGGTCAGACAGAGAGCAGACCAGACAGCATCCAGAGAGCCATCAACCACCTGAAGGAGATGGCCATCTCCAATACCTCTCCTGCCAGAAGCATCAACATCTTCCACTGTTTGGTGGAGATGAATGACAAGTCAGTACATCAGCAGATCCTACAGTTCCTGAAGTCAGAGAACAGATCAGTGGATGAAGAGGATGAACTTGAAGAGGATGAACTCTCTGCGATCCAGTGCTCAGCTTTGGCCTACATGCTAGAGATGTCAGAGGAAGTTCTGGATGTGTTGGACCTGGAGGCCTACAACATATCACACCGCGGACGACTGAGACTGATCCCAGCTGTGAGGAACTGCAGGAAGGCTCGGTTAGTCATGATGTGATTGTGAATACCAACAGTGTCAATTTTTTCCCAAAGGGCCATACTGTCTTACATAAAGTAACCGAAGAGCCGCACATTGGACATTATACATGCCAACACTGCTGATTTTCGCAAGAGTCCCCAATTCCCCAATATTATATACATAGTGATACAAATCCAATGGCTGTAGCAGATGGGATTTACTAACACAATTCTGCTTTTTATTGAGTTTTTGGGTGTGTTTTTTTTCTTTCTTTGAGAACGTTGGGGGCTGGATTGAGATGGCCCATCAGGGGCCGGCCCCTGGGGCCGAATTTTTCCCATGTGTGGTGTAGACTGAAATTTATACTAGGGTTGTCACGATACTAGAATTCCTAACTTCGACACTGATACCAAGGAAAATATCGATACTCTATACCAGAGGTTTTCATAGTAGGAGGGGGCCTCCCCAGGGGGGCTCCAAGCAGTGAACGGAAATACAAATATATTACATTATTATTATTATATTACAACGTCATCAGCCTATTACAAGACAGCAGATTACCCCTGCTCTAGTCATCAGCCTATTGCCACTTTCTCACACAGATCCCACAATATTGCCGTTCAGAAGGCCTGCAACCCCGGCTCAAATTACATTTCCACGCAGCTCCTCCTATTAAGTAGCCTAAATTAATATTTTCGTGTGTAGGTTATAGCGTAGGCTACTGTATGATGAATGAAACCACCAAACATCGCCTGCATGCGCAATAACTGTCAACAGTGCAGCTGGTCGTTAAGAAGATCAAAGAGAAAAGACGAGAGCTCACCCAAATATGCAGACAACGCGGAAACTGGTAATCCATTAAAGTTGCTGGTGAATTTGGTCACATTTTCAACACAGATTTGAGACAAGGAAGATACAGGCGAAGGACATCATAACCATGGATGAAACTGCGTTGTGGTTTGACATGCTCGGCTCACGGTGGCGCAGTGATAGCGCTGCCGCCTCACAGCTAGAAGGTCGTGGGTTCGATTCCCACCTGGGACGCTGTGAGCGCTGAAAGAGTGCGTGCCCGTCCGCATGTCCTCGAGTGCCCACCGCAGGGGTTTCCTTCATATAGGAACCCCTCACCAAAAACATGCAATATCCTGGTCGCTCAAGTGGTGCCTCCTCTGGTCGTTTGGGGCGCCTGTTCAGAGGGAGGGGAACTCGTTGGAATAGTGTGATCCACCCACGTGCTATGTCCTACCGGTGAAGCTTCCCCTGTCAGGTGAAAAGAAGCGGCTGGCTACTGCCCATGTCTCGGAGGAAGTATGGATCCAGTTTCAGCTCTCCCCAGATCGGCAGAAGGTGGAGCACCAACCAGGATAAACAAATTAAATTTGCACTAATGGGTGATAAAAATGTGATAAAAAAAGATCTGGGAAAAATATATATATACATGCTCGGCTCAACTACAGTAAATGCGAGAGTGGCAGGGTTTGATTGATGCACTCTTTAAAGTGGAAATGTGTTCCCCCGCAACACATTTTGGTTCTGACCTTTTTCTTTTAGTTTCTGATGATTTCTCTACATCAAATCCCTCAGGTTTGGTCCAATGATTTGTTTGAGAATTGTATCAATTTCCCCCCCTGCCAGCGTTCTCATCAATATGCGCAGCTCGGCAGCATGCAACAATTAAGCTGCCTTCACATGATGAGTGATCTTCTCTTCTCTCACCGTGAGGTAGAGACTTTTGCCTACTAATGTCAACATCGTTTGAGCATAAAATAGCCTAACCTACTTACTCATAAACTGTAGGTACGGAGCATTCTTCCTGGCGCCCCTGTTGCAGTCATGGATTGCATAGGCTACTTTCTTTTACTTTCATTTAAACCTTTCCCCTTTGTATTGCTGTGTGAGGTGGTTTCCCTGTAATTTACTTTAATGAGAGCTGAGCTTTGATCCGTCTTCCCACGGGTACCCTTTCAGACAGACGTTGATTCGGGGCTATGACTACCTTCACCGGTGGAACGAAAGGCGTAACAAAATGATCCACCATTTGTGACTTTCGCACAGGAGGCAAGTCTTAATAATCCCACAACATTCACGGCTTTCACAGACTGTGTGAAAGGGGCTTGAGAGAAGACAGCAGTTTAACCCTGCTCTAGTCATCAGCCTATAGAGCAGTTTGGAGTGGACGTCACAGGGTTATGTCACTGCAGTTGCGCACGCATCGTGGTACCAGAAAATCTGAGGGAACAAGTGAAACCGAAACTAGAACCCCCCTCAATAAGGGAAAAAGACGTCTTGTGCCGTATAGGCGCTGGGCTTTCCAACTAGGAATATGAAGATGTCCGGCACTGCAACTTTGGCGATGTAGTTTGATCCAAGACCAATCCTGACAGCGAGTACTGGTCAGGAAACCTCACCCCATCGAAAGACTTACAGTAACTTATTTGTGTAAGATAACCTGTCTGTTGCTGGCAAACCTTTGAAATATGTAGAGAAGGCATCCAGGTCTTCCATATTTCTATGACCGCTGAATCCCTAGCTGTCACTTTCTGCAACCAGTTCGGCTAAGCCCACAAAATGCATAATCACTGTTTGCAAACATATACGATGTCTGTAACGGCGGCACGGTGGGTCAGTGGCTAGCAGCAAGAAGGTCCCGGGTTCAAACCCCGGTCCGTCCCAGGTCCTTTCTGTGTGGAGTTTGCATGTTCTCCCCGTGTTTGTGTGGGTTTTCTCCGGGTGCTCTGGTTTCCTCCCACCATCAAAGAGGGTTAATACTCCTGCCAGTGCCCCTGACCAAGGAAATGGCAAAAAAAAACTGGAGTTGGTCCCCGGGCGCTGCACTGCGGCTGCCCACTGCTCATAGTTCTAGGAAGGTTCCTAGAGAGGATGGGTCAAATGCAGAGGATGAATTTCCCCATGGGGATAAATAAAGGATAACTTAACTTAACTTAACAACACAGCAGATTACCCCTGCTGTAGTCATCAGCCTATCACAACACAGCAGATTATCCCTGCTCTACTCAGCAGCCTATCACAACACAGCAGATTATCCCTGCTCTACTCAGCAGCCTATCACAACACAGCAGATTACCTCTGCTCTAGTCATCAGCCTATGGCCTATCACAACACAGCAGATTACCTCTGCTCTAGTCATCAGCCTATCACAACACAGCAGATTATCCCTGCTCTATTCATCAGCCTATCAGAACACAACATATTACCCCTGCTCTAATCATCAGCCTATCACAACACATTAGATTACCCCTGCTCTAGTCATCAGCCTATCACCAATCTGGGAACCCATTGGTGAAAAAAAAAAATCTCTAACCTCTGGGGGCAGCCCCATTTCAATGTGGTGCAACAGGAACTCAAGAGGCACGGTCAGTGGGAGAAAATCCCTTTCCGCTCCCTGCAAGCTCTGCCATTGGCTCCAACCGACCAGCTCTGCCCATTAACACATTCACTGCCAGCCGTTTTTTTTTTACTGTAGGTAGGTTCTGCCAGAGGGTTTTTTTGAGGATTCTGGCTCATCTTTCAAGACCCGAGGATTCTTTTCTGCTAAGATTTTGTGAACACACAATATCTCAAAACAACTAATAGAATGTGTGTTTTCTCTGTCTAAAATAGTTAGTTTGTAGAGTAGTTATGTAAGCATTAGCAGTTGAATACAGCATGGTTTCAGCGTCAGAAAATTTATTCAGAGATAAACGGCTTTTTGTGAAATTCGATAGAACAGTCACTTTAACCATTCATTTTTGGCGTCAGACATCTAAACAATAGTTTTGAACAGTAATTTCCTCCATAACAGCAGGAAACCCCCCTCTACTTCCAACTCCTCCCTCCGTGGGCGTTCTCCTCCGCTCTCCTTGGCTCTGCGGCGGGTCTGTGACAAACGAGTTGCTGCTTTGCTGCTGCTGCCTGGCAGTCTGCATGGGGCTCGCTGGATGGGTTTCGCTGGTTTCTTGGCGGTCCGGTTGAGAGCTCTGATGAAGCTCTTGCGATTCTGGGCTTATTTATGGTGCGTGTTTCAAAGTGTGCATCCAATCTATTCTTGGAACCCCCCACCGTTGCCACCGCTGTGCATCAGCGCGAAAGTGAAAGCGTTTTCGCCATCCATTTTACTGTATGAGAACGGCTTCCTCGCGCTTTTCCCTATAGTTTTGGCTCGCCTCTCCTACTGTGGAGAGACATGTCGCCACTCAGTGGGTCGGTAAAATAGATTATACACATTCAATACCTCCAATTCTGGTATAGGAGACGTAAAAGGGGTTGATCGATGTCCCACCGTCAAAAATTTTTTTTTTGTTTTAAGCCGAGAATATCTCGTCTTTGGCACTCAACGGTTGGATTCTGTAAGCCGAGATATCTCGTCATTGGCACTCAACGTGTTAATGCATTTATTTTCCGCTCCCTGCGTGTCGCTCTCAAATCCGTCCGTCGCTATGAAACAACAATAACAACTCTAGCTCGTTGCTAGTAGCAAGTAGCAACTTGCTGTACGCTGAAAATGGTAAGTTTTGACTACACACCGGTCACATGCACTTCATTTTGATCGGGTAAAGCGCAGCATGCCTGTGAGCGCTGTTACACCCCTTTTGACGGAGCCTGCCGACAGATTAGCCTATCACAAGACAGCAGATTACCCCTGCTCTAGTCATCAGCCTATCACAACACTTTTAGCTTATTGAAGTTTTGTTTATTTGTTTATTTAATTGGATCCCCATTAGTTGTTACCGCAGTAACATCTACTCTTGCTGGGGTCCACCTTAAAAACATAAAAGTATACACATGCTTTCACATATATGCATACATTACCCCCCCCCCCCCAAACACAAAACAAAAACTGAAAAAAGACAAAAGACAAAACAAAAAACCAAATCAAAACATTACAGTACAGTACAGTACAAAACAAATATTTCAAGCAAATAGTGTTTCAATGAACCACATACAACTCTGTATCTCTGCTACATCTCTATATATATCAAAGTTATATCTATGTTTTTTTGCGGGCCTGTACCCAAGAATAGCCTCTTTACTTTCTTACTTGGTGCTTGGGTAATTAAGTATGGCAACTTATTCCAATGGGAGATTGCTCTCTGCAAAACAGTTTTTTTCATTGCATTTGTTCTTGGTTGAGGCATTGTAACATGACCCCTACTCACTTTTCTTGTTTCATGGTCATGTCTGTTCTTAGAAAATAATATTTTTGAGTACAGGCTGCTGGGTTGTTTTAAATCACAAATATTTCCGAATAAAATTAGGAGACTGAGCGCTAATTTAGGGCTAATTTTGCGCTCGTTTAACGCCGTGTGCAATGCAAATTGGGGGCGGACACAAGCGCATGCCTGTGATAATTGTACTGGGCATTGGCTGCCACAAGCCAAAGCAGGTGTTTCAGCGCTAAAATGTGGTGATAGATGGCATTATGCTATCGTCAGCAGCAGCAATTACTTTGCGGTAAGAGCTTTGAAAAGGACCTCTTACGTGCAAATACCTCTCTGCACTGCGTGCGTTGCACGGAGATTGCGGGTGCGCTCCCAGCGCAGAGAGGTATTTGCGCAGTGGAAAGTGGAATTCCTTTTGGATATGTCATTAGGCACAGCCTTGCCACGCCAATACATCAAATTATGCTGCTAAAATTGGGTATTAGCAGATAATTCAGTGAGGCAATCAACTATAACTCACTGAGAAACTTTTATCACATCGCAAAGAGGGAAATGAATTGAGAAAACTTGTTGGACAATGGACATAGGCTATTTACCTTCATAAGCCGGAGGGTCGTTGGCACCACAGACGATCTGTCAATAAGCTCTCTCTGTCCTCGCACGAGTGAGTACACTCTATTACGCATGGAGAATTACAGCATATTGCATGCCTCGCGCAAACAACCATTGCGAGACGGGAATCTGATTGGTTTTGATTGACGTAATGCCCAGCCTTGCCTGGCCATGCCTGTGAATAATTCTGGTAGTTAAGACTGCCCAAATCCCGTTTGCGCAGGCATTTTGGGGCGCAGATGATTCATATGATCATATGAATCTAGTTAATTTGCATGTCACCTCAGAGAACACAGGACACTGTTTTCAAGACTGAAATTTACCTAGATTTGCTAGACATTTCAGCTTTTTTTTTTACAGAACTGTTTTTTTATTGCTTAACTGTGAGTCTGTGACTGTTTTATTTCTGTACAGAAGGATTAGCCTCGCCTCCAATAAACAAAAACTGCTGATGCTGTTGCTGTGCATTTATTTGAAAAGGAATAGGGCCCACATGACATGCAAGTAAAATAATATCAGCAGCACAGACATCAGCACTCGGCAACACTTTTTCCAACAATAAAGAAAATAAATGTAATTCACATACCGAGTAACTGTTATCCTTACACCACTATGATTTGTTTCCAGACTTTTCAAGATGTGCTCTGTACTGATACTGAACCAGTGGAAACAACTATTATGAAATTAATGGTTGTATTTTAATTTAAATATTTGCTTTGATTGAAACAAAAATCTTGGCATTAGTATTTGTGTATAGCCTATAACAAGCTGTTAGGAGTTAAACAGGTCATAATTCCCTCTCTCAATTTTATATTGCTATGAAAACACATTTATTGTGCACTGCAAACTATTTGGGCTTATTTTTATTGTTTTTTTTTTACAGAATACACATTGAATATCCACACTGGGTAGACTAGCCTCTATACCTAATATATACAATCAATGCTCATGGTCACCTATTAGGCTACATTGCCGCCTGTCCTCCTAGTATGGTCAGACAACGGTACATGTCATGACGTGTCACAGAGCAGGACGCATGGCACAAGGAACTTTCATCACTGACTGGGACCGCATATATTGGGATTATTTTATCAAGTGGATTATGTCAACGAACGGGACTTGCGTGGCGTCCATGGACAATGCATACCTTGGGTGGCATTTGGCTTCAGGTTTGTCTTTCACTTTGGTGAAGGGTTCAGCTTCCTCCTGAGTCCTGTGTCGACTGATCTGTCACGCAAGTTCCCAACCAAATTAAATGAATGATCAATTGAGCAGTGAACAGGGGGCTGTCACGTCACGCGTGATGCACGTGATTCAGTCCTTAATCGAATTAAAAGTGTTATTTAGACAGTCACTCACGTCTGCACGGCACGGCAGCACACAGGCTTGAGTCAGTGACAGAGACAGGACGCTTGACAGCGAATTCAGCGGACAGATCAGAGGGGAAAGACTGGCGGGGGGGAAATAATGGACCAAACGGCCGCTACTCGATAACAGTATCGATAAGGTTGGACCTTATTGATTTTCGGGTTTCGGGTCGAGTCCCATCCCTACCTACGAGCGGCTTGAAATCCCCGTCTCTGGCGTGGTCATGTCACCTATCGAAGCCGGAAGACAACATCTAACCTGTAACATCTAACCTGTGGGCCCCCCCCCCCCCATTTCATGGTCCGTTTGCAATCACTTGATAAGAGTTTATTGGCTGCGTAAAATGCAGATCAAAGGTTTGGATTTAATTAATTCAAATTGTACTCAGTACTCAGTATGATTTAAAAAGTAACAAAGTAGATTACATGGTGCAATCCATACTTAAAGCTGGATTTACCCCCGGAAAACCCCGCAGGCAAGTTGGGCGCCCACACTCCCCTCCTTACCTGGCAGAATTCCTCCCCCATAAAGTAACATATCTTGGCCAAGTATGTAACACAAAATAAAACAACCCGTAATATCTTAGTTTTATGTAGAATGCAGAGGACATGTAACTGTTTAGTTAAACTTGCATTCCAGGAATATTGTGCTCTAAAGATGACGATAGTGGCTCGAGACTGTTTCGTCCTGAAACCCACACTCTTTGCGGTGGTGGTTTTAGCGTCACACGGACATCACACTAGGATTACACTTGTCGTCACGCTAGGATTACATATGATGTGAGGCAGCGTGTCTGGTCTTCATCTTGAAACTAGGTCGAGACCACCATTACTTTTTCCTGTAACAGAGTAAAGACATTACTGTTCCAGGTTCAGTTTTATATTCCGTTACTGAGCAGATCGGTTGTTTCTTGAGTTTCATTCTTTAGTCGAGTTCAACTCTTTATTGGTCTAATATCTATGAAAGATACCCCTCGCCTTCTCCTGCCTTCAGCTCACGTGAGAAATATCAGAATTACAGAGAGTGACATGAACGAGCCGACAAACAGGAAAATATGACTCGTTAAATTGTAATTTAATGTGGTAGGCTGTAAACCATAAAATTAACTAAACCCAAACAAAATCTGTGTCTAATGGTGTCAGGCGGAACTGTGTTACCAGAATTTGAACCAAACTGCCTCAATTATTGTAGTTATCATCATTAGTAGTAGTAGTAATAGTAGTAGTAGTTGTTGTAAATGCTTTATAAGTTTTACTTGCATAGTCTCAGCTCTGTTTTGATATTTTACATTAGGCTAAATTTGTAAACAGAGTTCCCAACTTTGAACGATCAGAGACGTCAGCTCTCAAGTCCTGGTCTCAGCTCTGAATTCCATCTCCTCCTTTATCCTTTCTTCAGATTGAGGGGCTACAACTTGTCAGAGACTGACTGTGAAATCCTGGCCTCTGCTCTGAAGTCCAACCCCTCCCATCTGACAGAGCTGGACCTGAGTCACAGCAACCTGATTCTGGAGAGGAGTGAGGATTCAGAAAGTGAGGATTCAGAAAGTGAGGATTCAGACGAATGGAAGCTGCATTCAGGAGTGAAGCTTCTCTCTGCTGGACTGGAGAGTCCACACTGCAGACTGGAGACTCTCAGGTAGGATGTGGTTTTAGAGCAGGGGTGCCCAAATTATGTCCCATGAAGGGCCAAAACTCAATCTGGGTGGAGGGCCGAGGGCCAAAAATAAACATTGTGGAATTACATTAAAATGTATTGTGTTTTATAGAAAATTAACATTCTAAATCTAAAATAACATTTCAATATAATAATCTACTTTTTATCTGTTTGGTAATTGTAATAATTTGCAATTGGTTATATATATTTAAAAAAACATCTGCATCTGTGGGGAGCTTAAACATTTAATCAGTAAACACCCAGTTAAAAACAGTTGTATTTTCCACCTTTGTAATCAAGAGAGAAATTTGACTTAATTCACAACTTGAAAAATCCTCAAGGTACTTTGAAAATCAGTTTTGTAGTGGCGACGTATATTGTACTCTTTCAAAACAGCCACTCTGTTGAATTTACTTCGGTAAAAAAATACTCTTGCCACTCCGTCCTAAACTTTCTTTTGTCAGTGTGCCACTGCCGTGATGATGATCTGTCCATCTTGCTGAGCTGGTGTAAAGCCAGTGACTGGGGAGGGATCAAATATCAGAGCTCACCCCCCAACCAGGTGATTCAGCCAACCAATCAGGAGCAATCAATCCTCAGATAGCAATGCCTTACACCCGTGTGATAGAGTCGGGGAGAGAGAATACAAGCTGCACAAAATTCACGTTAATCATAGATAGAAGAGTCCCGACATCTCCATTCAGGCGCGGACTGCATAATCGGGCACGTCGGGCAACTGCCCGGTGGCCTGGCCTGCAAAAAAAAAAAAAAAAAAAAAAAATCACCCCCAAATCCGTGGCAGGCCAAAAAAAAAAAAGAGCGCAGGCCAAACTTGCCCCACAGGCCCCAAATTGGTCACCACTGTTTTAGAGGGTTAGATCTCGTGCTAAATTTGGCCATTTTTCAAAAGTCATTCATTCCCTGATGTTAGGCATCCATCCTGGAGGGAAGGCTTCAAATTATAGTTTTTACTGTGTTTGAGTATTTCACCCCAAATTTAACCAGTTATGGCACAACAATAAATTTCATGCAGTTTACATGAAATGTAATGGGTTACATTTGATTACCTTAGGATACATTATTATGTGATTATACATGTGATTAGAACACATTTTTATGCGATAAGCTTCTAACTTTGATGGGTTCGAGGTTAGGGGGGGCGGCCGTACCAGTTCCGACACAACCCTGCAGTGTTCGCCAGTCTATTTTGATGACAAATAACCTTATTTTGGGCTCAAAGTCCTAAAAATAAGCTGTTGGTAAAAACAGGTGATGACGTCAGACATTATGGTTGTCTAACGACTGATGTATGGAATTCAGATAATAATAATTACTGTATGAGTTACAGTGAATAGTTGGCATTAGCGTCTGGCATTAGCTAGCTGTTAGCCTGTGAATGTTAGTTACATGGCAGTAAAACGCCACTGAAGTTTGATTCACTCTCTTTCCATAACTTTGATATATACTGGCTGGTTGGTCTGGAAGGAAGACAAAGATTGTATATTGAATGCAGGAGCAAGGGTCTTTTCCTTTTTTGGACAACAGCGCTATGGCCATGATGTTGCAGTGGAACAAAGTATAAGCCTTTGGTTCTAATATATGATATTTGGGTCAAATGATGATGTGTGCTATTACAGCATGCGCTCATGTACGTTTTCATAGAACATCAATGGTGTACAGGTATGAAAAACTGACTGGAGGGGGCGAGTGTTATGGTTGTGGTAGTCTCGCTTACCGGGCTCTCCCAGCAAAGGGGCGAGGTGAGTCTGGCTGGGGACGCTTTCTATTGTGGACTAGAGGGAAAAAAGCTGTTTACAGCCATCCACCGACTGTACCATGCAGGCTGCTTCATTGCATAATCCACATCAATCGTTTTCAGCGTGTAGCAAAGGGGTAGCAACTAGCGCTGCTGTTATTGTTTCAAAGGCAGCAGCGCAGGCATTTGAGCTCGGCAGATTCGACATGTACAGCAGCAGAGGCATACAGATTCGACATTGGGGCTTGGAAAGGAAATCCAAATATGGTCGCAGCCGCAGTCAGAGCGGGTCGGAGCCAATGCAGTGCTTGCAGGGAACGGAATGGGATTTCCATCCGGCACCGACTGAGATGGTCGGCACCAATGAGAGAGCCAAGTCCACCATGCTGCTTCCCCCCAATCAGACTATGGTGGTGCTAACTACAAACATGTTAGTTTGTGTAGCTTGTTAAATAAATGTCTACCTCCACCCTAGCAAGGGTTAATTTAGGGACAAGTCAAGGTTAATTTAGGATCAAGTTATTGTTAAGTCAGGATTATGTTCCCCATCCTACTCAGATTCTGGTTTTTACCTTTACTGTCAGAGAAACTACCATCTGAAAATGGTGTCCAATGTTGTAAAAATTGCATTCTGAAATTTAACTAAACCTTGTGTCTGCTTTCAGATGAAAATACTCTATAAGGCTGACATGATGCTGATCCACACTGACAAGATGCTGTCAGTGTCGATTGTTGAAATCTTTCAGGGATATTTTATCTTATACCTGTAGCTATTTTGCCTTATTCTTTATTCAGATTGAGTGGCTGCAACTTGTCAGAGGCGTACTTTGAAGTCCTGTGCTCAGCTCTAAAGTCCAACCCCTCCCATCTGAGAGAGCTGGACCTGAGTGGATGCAGGTTGTCAGAGTCTGACTGTGAAGTCCTGGTCTCAGCTCTGAAGTCCACCCTGTCGTGTCTGAGAGAGCTGGACCTGAGTAACAACAACTTACAGGATTCAGGAGTGAAGCTGCTCTCTGCTGGATTGGAGAGTCAACACTTCAGACTGGAGACTCTCAGGTAAAATCAGTTTACAGTTTTTCTCAGCTGATTTGGCACATTTCTCCAAACTAAGGTATGTTCTCTCAAAACAGGATTCCTGAATCTGCAAAGGTCGCCGTGCAGGTTCTACACAAGGATTTGAGTTGTATTGATCCAGCTTCATATACACAGCAGTGAAGCTCAGTGACAGAGAGGATCAACCATGCTCTGATATCTTTCTATTAGGTTACCACACCTCTCTGTGTTCCTCTCAGCCATAATTTAATGTCACATGTCCAGCTGCTTCAGAATAGAGCAGCTAGATATTAACCATCGGGAATGTGACATCATCATCTCCCAGTTTTAACACCTGTCCTCTGGTTACCAGTTAGATAGATAATTAATATTAAAATGTCACTCAACAAATTTAAAGCAGGCTAGTTTTGGTCCTGAATTACACTGTGAAGCGCTTAGTTCCCTGTGAGCTGAGGGCCAGCTGAGATCTTCAGGTCCTCCCAACTTTCCCTCAGACTCAACATTGAAAGTGGTTTCACTTTAGTGAGGCTGCAGATTCACTATCAGCTTTAAAAACACACATTTATTGACTTGCTTTTGTGTCATCTTGTGTAATCTGTTTGGTCCCTGCTTCATCTTCTTTCTCATATTTGTATTTATATTATTATTTAAATTATGTTGTTTTTAAAGTTATACCCACTTTATGTATGTATGTATGTATGTATGTATGTATGTATTTATTTCATGGCCTGTTGTGCAGCGTAACAGTGCATGCACCATTTGGTTATCCAGTTTTAACCAGTTTCCCTGTCAGTGTTAGTGCTCCAGTCAGCTCAGTATACAGCACCATGCAAACACACTGGGACCTGCTCTCGACCAGGGCCTCATCAATACAGTCTGTCAGTAGAAATAATACAATAAAGACATTAAATATAATGGTTAGTTAACCTCATCAATACAGTCTGTCAGTAGAAATAATACAATAAAGACATTAAATATAAGGGTTAGTTAACCTCATCAATACAGTCTGTCAGTAGAAATAATACAATAATGACATTAAATATAAGGTTAGTTAGTTTCATCAATACAGGCTGTCAGTAGAAATAATACAATAATGACATTAAATGTAAGGGTCAGTTAGCCTCATCAATACAGTCTGTCAGGATAATACAATGATGACAACAAATATAAGGGTCAGTTAGCCTCATCGATACTCTGTCATTAATACACAGGACAATATGTTACTATCCCTTGTGCCAAAATCCGAGGTAAAACACATTTAGATGCCCAACCCAGATTAAAACCAAGCTAACAAACAACAAACAAGGTAACAAGCTAACAAACAATATACAAATCACCAGTTAGCTGGTTAGTCAGTATAAATAATACAATCATGACATTAAATATAAGGGTCAGTTAGCCCCATCAATAGAGTCTGTCAGTAGAAATAATACAATAATGAGATTAAATATAAGGTCAGTTAGCCTCAATGATACAGTCTGTCAGTAGAAAGAATACAATGAGATTAAAGCCCCTCTCCAGTGTATTTTGTCATTTTTAAGATCAAGTTCATGTGTTGGTGAGTCATGACCTGGTCTGTTGATTAGCCACAGTTAGCCAATGTATTTATTTTGTGCTCAAAGTCCCAAAAATAAGCTGTTGGTCAAAACGGGTGATGAGGTCAGACATTATAGTGGTCTGAAGACTGACACATAAAATACTCGCTGCGCTTGAGCGCACCATAATCTCTGCGCTGCGCAGCGCATAAACGTCATTACGCACGGACGTGCCATTCCAGGACATCAAATTCTGCTGCTAAAATTGGGTAACCAGCAGATTATTCGGTGAGGCAATCAACTATAATTCACTGAGAAACTTTTATCACATCGCAAGGAGGGGTTAAGGTAAATTAATTGAGAAAACTTGGAGATTGTAGCCTGCAATAGGCTATTCACCTTCACCTGCTATCCCATCACCCGGAGGGTCGTTGGCACCACAGTCAATTTGTCACAAGCTCTCTCCATCTCTCTCTGTCCTCGGCACGAGTCGGCAGTTCAATGTTTCGCAGAGTTTTAATTGAGTCCACTGTAAATCCTCCAATCTTTTCTTTTGTTTCTGCCGTTTACCCGCTGCAAACACATTTCTATTGTCAAACCCCAGTCAACAAAATAACCCGAATTGCATCAAAACACAGATGTTTTTAACAGGTATATGATGTGATGGTGTCGTTATGAGATAGGGATAATATATACAGTCAATAGGCCTACACCTATCCAAATTACGCATGGGCAGAATTACAGCATGCCTCACACAAACTCTACTACAGGGACTGCAAGACGGGAATCTGTTTGATTGATATAATGCCCAGGCATTGCCAGGCCACACCTGTGAATAATTCTGGTGGTTAACACCGCCCAAATCACATTTGCTTCCATGCATAAATGATTTGGCACGCCTCTAATCTGCGCTTGCGCCCGTTGTTGTGATGAGTTATCGTCCCCCGCGAGTAATTGCATGCCCACCATAATTTGGGGCTGTTTTAACTTAAAAACAGGGAGGTCACGTCTACCCAAACAATAATATCATTTTTAAACAGTTATGTTTCTGTATAAATCATTACAATATGCTCCCATGAGGTGGCGATGCGTTTAGCTGCTGCCGGGCGGGGGTGCAAAACTCGGCATAACACCAGGACGCTAGCGCAAGGTGGACTGCAATCTTCCCTCCCTTAAGGCATGCACAAACAGGGGATATCGCCTGTACCAAGATATAGGGCCCTATGGCTCTAAACTAACGTTTTCCAGAGACTGTCATGGCGGCATAACTGTTTATAACTGTTTACCGGTATTTATGCTCTGGGCGCAGACAAAGAGTTGAACAAAGAGAGAAGAGACAAAGAGAGAACAGTGCTGCAGTCATTATGCTGCAGTAGCATAATGAGTGTAACAAGCACTAATTAGCCTTCGGTTCTTATAAATGTAAGGTCTTTGTCACAAATGATGACGTGTGTTTATACAGCGTGCACTCATGTATTTTTTCATAGAACACCAAGGGCCCTATCTTGGCAAAAGCGATAATTTAGCACTAGCGCGTCTTTACCGCAAGGCACAGGTGCAAATTGGAGGCATGCCAAGTCATCTGCTATTCTCCGTGCCCTGCAAAATGCCACCTGTGCATGACGCAAACGGGATTTGGGCGGTCTTAACCACCTGCATTATAGGGCTGTCAATCTCCCTCTATAATCAAATTCGAATTTCAGTGCTTTATACATTTTAATATTCGAATTATATTCGAATATTTTAATTAATTTTTAATTGAATTTAAAAAAAAAAAAAAAAAAAAATTTGGTCTGAGTGAATTGTTGTCTTCTCTTATGTTGTGTTCTGATTCTAAATATAGCTGAATCTTTGGGTTTGACCAAGTAAAACTTTTTCTAAGCATTTTACCAAATGTAGATGGAAAAGTGAATGGTGGATGAATATTCAAAATAATATTAGGCTTATCACAAATAGTCCAGCAATGATGTTTATTTAAGAAAACATGTTCCTTGTACAATGTACATACATTCATTGCATTAGAAAATAGGTCAGATAACCAGAGCTTAGTTAATATTCATCAGTGATGTATTGGTGCTGTCTGAAATGCTAAAATAAAATAATTGATAATAAAAAAAGACACAGCCTTTGTTTGAGCTCCTTATCAATAAACAAATAAGTAAACTTTGCCAAAACAACAATGAGCCATGAACAACAAAAAAATCAGTCACGTATTGCACTTAAGAGCTATAGGTTTACATTCAGTATAGCAGCTTCAACAGTCAACTTCAGTTAACAATGAATGAACATACATTTTAAGAGCTACAGGTAGGTTTACATCAGTATAGCAGCTTCAACAGTCAACTTCAGTTAACACTCTTTTCTTCAAGTATGTTGTCAGAACTTGTCACTGTTCTAGTGTTCTAAAAAAAAAAAAAAAAAAAAAAAATTTTTTTTTTTAAATAAAAAAATATTCGTTTTAAAAAAATAATAATAATCGAATTTCGTTCATAATTATTAAATTCGAATAATATTCGAATATCAAAATTCGTTTCAACAGCCCTACTGCATTATTCACTAGTGTGGCCTGTCAATGCCTGGGCGTTACATCAATCAAACCAATTGCATTCCTGGGGATACAGTGGTGCAGTGGTAAGCGCTGTCGCCTCACAGCTCGAAGGTCCTGGGTTCGATTCCCACCTGGGACGCTGTGAGCGCTGACGGAATGCGTGCCCGTCCGCATGTCCTCGAGTGCCCACCGCCCGGGTGGGGTCGTCAAAAGGGCCTTTCTGTGTGGAGTTTGCATGTTCTCCCCGTGCCTCCCGGGGGTTTCCTTCATATAGGAACCCCCTTCACCAAAACATGCAATATCCTGGTTGCTAATGTGGTTCCTCCTCTGGTCGTTAACTCATTCCTGGCCATATACGTCTTTAACGTCTTATCAGGAGTTTGCCTCCCAGCCAAATACGTGTTTGACGTGTTTTTGTTTTTATTCATGCTTAGAGTAGTTCAAAGACTTCCCCAGCCTGTGACATGGTATCAGGTCCCTGGCCTCAAAGCCAAGCCGACAACACGTGATCAAACAACTACCGCAGCTGTTGTTTTGAAATGGGGGAGGAGGAAATAACAGAAAACGGAGAAACGCTGCTTTGTTGCAGAGTAGGAGAAACACCATTGAAACGCCCCTCGGCGCGCTGCCCGAGCTGGTCGCCTTGCTGCAGGGCAGCGAACGCTGGATGAGTTGTTCGCGGTAGTCAAACCCGTGACCAACATGATCGATCCGGTTCCAGCGCCTGGTCCCAAACCCAAGCCGGACCCCGTTCCTGTGTCCCAGCCCGAACGAGACGAGACGGAGTCACAACTTTGTGAGGAGGAGGAGAACGAGGACAACACAGCAACAGACAGGATTTCCCAGGAGGAGCCATTTTCCAGAGCACATTTGCGCCGTGCAAAGACCCACCGGGATTACATTGAAAGTGACTATAGGCTCTTTCAAACACAGATCACGCAAAATTGTAGTTCGGGAAGCCCGTAAAGCTTGGCAGCCTCGCCACAGAAATTGCTTTCACACAGAGCCAAGCAGCACGGCCACTTTCCCGTGCTGTGGTGTACTTTGACTCTCAGCCATCACAAAGCTCCAGTCGTCTGAAGAGGAGATGGTCACACCGTCGCCAATTGTCCATGTCGAGGGCGAGGAAGACTGGACTCCAATGCGACAGGACCCTGATGATCTCGCGGTAAGGAGTAATTTTGTTGTTGATATATATGCATATTGTACAGACAGTACCAGTACCAGTACCAGTACCAGCTTCACGCACAAAGTCCCAGTGATGATGTCATCACACTCACACAAAGTCCCAGTAATGATGTCATCTGTGTGTGTGTGTGTGTGTGTGTGTGTGTGTGTGAGACTACACTGTCTCTCTGCATTCTATGATCGTATAGTTTACTGAGACACTAGTACACTACACTGTCTCTGTACTAAATGTGATTATATAGTTTACTGAGGATATGTTGCTTTTATTTCAGATGAGGAGCCGATTGTTGCACACCCAGTGAGCCCACATCTCAGAATGAGGTCAGGACAGCCGAATCCCTGCCCATCTTTCGCCGAAGATTGAAAACTCCTTTTCTTTTCTTTTTTCAACTTTTTATTTTAGTTTTCAGTGAGTCCACCTTTGGAAAAAAAACTCACCTTTTCAAGCTCCACTTGAGTCCCTCCTGAACTAACCCTTTTGATGTAGCATCTTCCCCCCCCCCCCCTTCTCCACCCCAAACCCCCTCCCCCATCTAGCATCTTCCCCCCCTTCTTCACCCCAAACCCCCCCCCCCCCCCCCCCCCCAAAAAAAAAAAAAAAAACCATTGATGTTACTCTACTGCTGCAAGGGTGTATCTGTGTAGATGATGTTCCACAGTTGATTCCACTAATGTTGACAGAATGTGACATTGTAAGTCGCTTTGGATAAAAGTGTCTGCTAAATCAGTGTTTCCCAACCCGGGGTACGGGGACCCCTAGGGGTACGCGAGCACATTGCAGGGGGTACGCGGAAAGATTGAGGATTAATACAATTTATTTTCAGATGAGAGGAGAGAGAGAGAGAAACTCCGCACCGCAACTATTGTTCCGGGGAGCCCCGGCGGCTCCCTGGAAGGTGTTAACTGTGACACCTCTACTCTGTGAAAAACAAAAGAAGTCGTTTACGCTGGCTGCAGGTCAAACAATAGCTCCCACTATGCGTGGCTTAAACGCCCGGCTGATCCGGATTTCAGTTCAGGCGAGCCAAGCGAAACAAGGAAAAGGGAGGCCAGGTCTAAACCGCGGCTGTTCAATGAAAAATACATTTTGTATGGATTTACCTGTACCTCAGCGGATCCACCGCAGCCACAGTGTTTTTTCTGTGGCGAAGTCCTGGCAAATAATTAGATGAAGCCAGCTCATCTGCAACGCCTCCAGAGCACCAAACACACAGCATGTCTTGGTAAGACAAACTACTTTTTCACTCGATAACTCTCAGAGTTCAAGTCGAGTCGGGCTACAATGAAGAAAGTGTTTCAAGCAAAGCACTGGAGGTGTCGTACTCTGTGTCACTGCTTGTGGCTAAATCAAAAAAGACTAATTCAATCGTTGAGGATCTGATTCTTCCTGCAGCCCTGATGTTAGCTGAAACTATGATCGACAAGAAAGAAGCAGACGCTCTCAAAACGGTTCCATTGTCAAACAACACAGTCTCTCGTCGGATCGATGATGTCAATTAATATTGTTGGACAAGTTGTGAATAAAATGAAGCAAGCAGGTCAATTCGCTTTGCAGTTAGATGAAATGACCGATGTCAGTGGGGAAGCCCAGCTGCTGGCATTTGCTCGTTATAAAGACATGTCGGACATAAATGAACATATTTTGTTTTGCAAGAAGCTTGTAGGAAAGACAACTGGCGAGGAAATATTTCAGATTATAGACAGCTTTTTTAAAGACAACAATCTGGAGTGGAAATCTTGTAGTCATATCTGTACCGATGGCGCAGATGCAATGACGGGGAAAATCAAAGGACTGTGATGTGCACTGATTTGAACTTTTGCTTTTTGGATCTACTTATCTTATGTGTGATATTTTGCCTGGTAACAGCTGCCCTCAGAACTGTCAAAGCTTATGAAAGACAAACCAGCTCAGGTGTCTTTTTAAAGGTACCAAGTGACTGAATAAAAATAGTTGAAACTGTTACTGTGTGAGTCTGAATATATCTATCTCTATATAGGCTATATATAATATTTTGCTAATTCTCAATAAGTGTATAGCTATTTGTATTAAAGGGGAGTCATTCAAAATGATTTTAATTTAATATTGTTTTAATTTAATAATCAGTTGGATGTGTTGGAAGTTGAATGAGATTAACTCATTGAGTGCCATGGACGTCCTTCGACGTCCAATTAAATAGTGACGTAGAGTGCCACGGACGTCCTTCGACGTCCAATGCGTTTTTTGACGGTGGGACGTCGATCAAAGCCTTCCGCAGCTCCTGTACAACTATAGTAGCTATTGGAGGTCTATAACCTATTTTACAGAACCCTTAGGTGGCGACAGTGCTCTCCAGATTACAGAAATGTCAGGAATACACAGCCTGAAATAGCCTTGATGAAAGAGAACCCGCTCATGCTGCAGTCCAGAGCCATGTAGATTGTTCTGGCTGCAACTGACGGTGCGTGCGAACACAGTCAATCCGCGCACACAACTGAGTCCTTCTGCCTCTGTCTGTCTGTCAGCATAGTTTCTCCACATGATTAGCCGCTAGAAAAGCAGCAGCGCGACACTGAAAAGCCAAACCTTTCACTGCAGTCCGCGTGTGGCTTCTCCATGTTGCGCTGCCTGGGAGGCGGCGCTTCCCAGGCTTCCTAGACGCTTGGTGCGAGGCTGTGTGTTACTAGTGTGGGGAGGAGTTTTCAGCTGAGGGGGGGGAGGGGGGGTGGGGCACGCAGGGCAGGACACAACTACACCACATCACTACATCAGAAAATATTACCGTATCTAGAGTCAGTGAATGTGCTTGAAATGCTGCATTTCACAAAAGGCTGAATATCTCAGCTTATAATTTGAAATGCCTGAAAACGCTGAAAACAACCTATCTTCTCCGGCTCATAACTAAAGAACGGAAAATGGTATCAATAAACTTTTTTTTGCTGATGATACAATAGAGTCTCCTTGTTCTTTTTGCGTGTTCGGTGTTTACATAGTAATATCACACAATATTCTGTGGGCCTCGAGAAATCACTGAAAACGCTCTGAAAACTCTGGCACTGGGAGCGTCCGTTCTCCAAAAGTGGCTGGCACTCAATGAGTTAATGGAACAAATTTGGGAGAATCATCAACACGCTGTCAGGGGGTACACTTGGCATGGCAAAACAGCTCAAGGGGTACACGGCACAAAAAAGGTTGGGAACCACTGTGCTAAATGACGAAATGTAATGTAATGTAAAAAGACACACATGCGCACATGCGCACACACACACATTCACACTCACTCACACTGAGTAAACTGTATTGTTGAATGTAAAAAAAGCACTTCATGTATATATATATATATATTTTTGTCATTTGTGTCATAACGAATAGTATTTACATGTCTGATGTCAATACAGTTCAAAATGTGTTCTTTACAAAAATGCCTTTTTCTCCAATTTCTCTTCTCAGAGAGACCTTTTTGGTGAAAACACTGTGTATATAAATGGCTATAAGTAGAGTACAGAGCATGCTAAAAGCTCACTTTTTTTTTGGGTGAACCAGAGACGTACATCTTCATTTTGAGGTATTGCAAATCACTTTGGTGCTAATAGATAATTTACTGTGGGTCTTGAAAGATGACCAACAATTATGAAAATCTTTGGCCTGAGCTAAATATTGGCAGTCCTAAACTGGCCATGAATGAGTTAAGGGCACCTGTTCAGAGGGAGGGGAACTGGTTGGAATAGCGTGAACCTCCCACGTGCTATGTCCTACCGGTGAAGCTTCCTCTGTCAGGTGAAAAGAAGCAGCTGGCTAACTGTCCATGTCTCGGAGGAAGCATGGAGCCAGTTTCGGCTCTCCCCAGATCGGCAGAGGGTGGAGTAGCAACCAGGATAAATAAATTAAATTAGCACTAATGGGGGATAAAAATGGGATAAAAAATCGGGGGGGAAAAAAAACAAAAAAAACAATTGCATTCCTGTCTCACATTCCCTTTAACACATTGACTGCCAGCCGTTTTTTTTTGCTGTAGGTAGCTTCTGCCAAGCCGTTTTTTGAGGATTCTAGCTCATTTTACAAGAGCCGAGGATTCGTTTCAGCTTGGACTTTGTGAACATACAATATCTCAAAAGTACTAATAGAATGTGTACTTTCTCTGTCTAAAAGAGTTAGTTTGTAGAGTTAGTAGTTATGTAAGCATTAGCAGTTGAATACAGCATGGTTTTAGCGTCAGAAAAAATATTCAGAGATAAACGGCTTTTTGTGAAATTGGATAGAACAGTCACTTTAACCATTCATTTTTGGCTCTCTCTCTCTCTCTCTCCCTCCCCCTCTCGCTCTCTCTCTCTCTCTCCCTCCCTCTCGCTCTCCCTCCCTCTCTCTCTCTCTCTCTCTCTCTCTCTCTCTCTCTCCCTCCCTCTCGCTCTCCCTCCCTCTCTCTCTCTCTCCCTCCCTCTCGGGAGGGAGACGCACTAGGTTTAATCCTAGTGAGAGGGGGAGAGGGAGAGAGGGAGAGAGAGAGAGAGAGGGAGGGAGGGAGAGAGAGAGAGCGAGAGAGAGAGAGAGAGGGAGAGAGCGAGAGGGAGAGTTGCTTCAACTCCTCCCTCCGTGGGCGTTCTTCTTGGCTGCAGCGCCGTGTAACAAGCACTTTCCTACCTGTGCAAATTCACTTTCTCATACTCTCGACCTCTCAAATAAATTTCTGAATAGAAATTAAATTACTCTAAATTAGAGCGAAAAAGAAACAAAAAAGAATGGGTTGAAAATCCCATTCTAAAAGCCTTTATGGCTGTTTCCAATTTGGTGCTATTTTGCAAGGCAAAATGGCCTGCTGCTTGTCACCAGCCTCACTGCCCCGCTGCCGCTGTGCCTGGCTGTGCCTGTCTGCGTGGCCGCTCCCCGAGGAAGCCCGGCTGGACTCGCCCGCCTCCCGGAGCCCTGGCCGAGAGCTCCGATGAAGCCCCTGCGACTCTGGTCATATTTACGCTGCGTGCCTCAAAGTGTGCTCCATCCGCAATCCACGATGCAAGTTTGCAATCCCGCACTGCCAGCAATCAACGCGAAAACGAAAGCGCCTCCGCCAATCCATTTTCATGAGAATGGAAATGGATCACACTGCTTTTTGCTTGCCTTCCTACTTCCTTGTCGCCACTTGTCGGTGGAATGGGTTGTACACGTTGTACACGTCCAATACTTATATAAGATATGTAAAAGGGTTAGATGCACAACCCCCCGTTAAAAAAAAAAAATCGATGCCAAGGACGTGTTTACACGTTGTTGGCAGTCAACAGCTGGATTCTGAAAACGTGTTTACACGTTGTTGGCAGTGAATGTGTTAATACAGTTTGCAGGATGCATGCTGTAATTATCTCCATGCGTAATTTGGACGGGGTCATCCCTATGTTCCCCGGGTCCTATGTTCCCCGAGTCCTATGTTCCCCGCTTTTCCCAAATGGTGTCCACCCGCTATGCCGACCACCCGCAATGCCGACCTTAGGTTTAGGCGTGGGGGTGGGAGAGGTTAGGTTTTGGGTTAGGGTCTGGGGGAGGTTAGGTTTAGGCATGGGGGGAAGTTAGGTTTGGCGTGGGGGCTGGGAGAGGTTAGTGAAAAACGGGGAATATAGAACCCGGGGAACATAGAACCCGGGGAACATAGACATGATCCCGGAGTATCTCACAACAACCATTGCATCAGATACCTGTTAAAAACATCTGTGATTTGCAGCTTTTAATTGATGCAATTCGGGTTATTTGGTTGACTGGAAAATAGAAACGTGTTTGCCACGGGGAAACAGGGACACTTGATTGACAATAATATTGCAAGTAGGCTACAATGGCCAAGCTTTCTCAATTAATTTCCCGTTAACCCCTCTTTGTAGCCTATTTGTTCCTGTTTGTGTTTCCACAGAAAACCTGACAGGTCTGGTTGGGGATAATTCGTTTCAGTAGAATGAATTTATTTTCACTGAGAGCGAGGGCGAGTGAGTGACATAGATGCTGATAGATGATTGTAGGCTACTCAAAGGGGGGGGGGTTGTAGACTAATATTATAGTAGGCTAATAATTATAGCATTGGCTATTAATTAATCTGGGCGATGCAGTGTGTTGTGCGTGTGTGAGGCTTCGGAGAGAGATAGAGAGGGAGAGAGAGGGGTAGAGAAACAATATCAGCAGCATGTTTGTGGCTCTTTACAGGTGATACAAGTTTTTCAGTGAATAGTTGATTGCTTCACTGAATAATCTGCTGTTTTAGCAGCAGAATTTGATCATTTTAAATCAACATTAGGATTATACTGTTGTGATGTCATTATTCAGTATATTCTCTTTCATGTCACCACCTGCTCAGCTCTCCTGTCAACATAATTGTAACTAACAAACACAAACTTTTAGCCAAATTCATATCAAAATGACACCTACAAACACAGGTACAGAACCCAAGCCGTACACAACACACAAAGTCATCATCGATAATAAAAAAAACATACAGAGGGACATTTATTTATTCCTGATAGGAACGATTGAAAAATAAAATAAAATATATTATGTTGTTTTTAACTTTACACCACCTCTTTTTGTTACTTATTGGGTCATGAAACTGAAACCATGCATATAGCCACCTGCATACCTGACTTCGGGAGCTTGGCAATTGGCATCATGCATGATTAGCCAGTAGCATCCCAACGTGTCACACAGGTAACATTACTTAAGAGACAGACTAGACACTTACTTTCTTGGTTGTTGCTAAAAAATCTGTCAGTGTCACTCACTGTCTGTCGTTCACTCGCTCACTGTCTCGCAGCTCGCTCACCTTCAATTATCTGGCCAGGCAGACAGACAGTCATCACTCACCACCATGCTGCTGCTCTCTCGGAATCAAGTTACCGCGGACGCGGCGTCAGATGACTTCCTGCCTGACCTGCCTTTCGTTTCAAAATAAAAGCGATCCCGTGTTTTTCATGCTTTTCCATGCAGATTGTTTTATAATTTTTTTTTTTTTTTCTCTCTGAAATATTAGGGGAGGTCCGGACCTCCCCGTACTCATAGCTAGTTACGGCCATGGTTAGTAGACTGACAAGCCCGACGGACATCCATGTGTAATGACGTATACAAGGCTTTCCCCTGCATTGCGTTGTGCAGCACAGACAGTAATGGTGCGCTCAAGCACAGTGGGGTATGTTTGCGCTAAGACCTGCTTTTCAGAGGTCTTAGCGTAAAGAGTTGCGCACATAGGGACGATAGCAAACGTGAGGATTTAGCACAGCCACGCCTGGTTTAGCATATGGCACACGCGCAGCCTGCGTAGAGGCGGAAAAAATACGGAAAAAACAAAATGGCTGTCTGCACTCTTCCGACGATAGCATAGACATGGTGTTACGCGACATGGCGCGCAAACCGGGGCGCAAGCGTGAAAAGCAGATAGTGCTTGACAACAATAGGGCCCCAACAGTTATACAGTTAGGAAAAACTGACTGGAGGGGGGCTTTAAATATAAGGGTCAATTAGCCTCATTATACAGTCTGTCAGTAGAAATAATACAATACTGACATAA
The DNA here is from genome assembly GCF_964638095.1 of Poromitra crassiceps. Classification (NCBI taxonomy): domain Eukaryota; kingdom Metazoa; phylum Chordata; class Actinopteri; order Beryciformes; family Melamphaidae; genus Poromitra; species Poromitra crassiceps. The sequence continues at coordinate 10,576,636 of NC_139635.1, forward strand.
GATATAAAATATATATAAATATATAACAGAATAATATTTACACATGTCTTCTTGTCCTTCAGGCTGAGTGTCTGCCAGCTCTCAGAGAAAAGCTGTGAAGCTCTGGTCTCAGTTCTCAGCTCCCAGTCCTCTAGTCTGACAGAGCTGGACCTGAATAACAACGACCTACAAGATTTAGGGCTGACGATGCTCTCGGCTGGACTGGGGAGCCCACACTGTAGACTGGAGACTCTCAGGTCAGGATCACTCTTACGGTTCAACAGACCCAGGGCTTAAAATTCAGTTTGCAAACTAGGGGGGAATTCCCCCCTTATGTTCTTCAGATAGGGGGGATTTATAGATTTTCGGGGGGATCTATAAACTTTAAGGGGGATTTTTTTTCAGGCGATATAACCGACAAATACCTGCTTCTCCTGTCCAGTAAGCGATAATACTGTAATTTCACATTTTTGTATTTAAAAAAGGAAGTAGTTTATGCACACCTGAGTCTAAATTACTATGGCTTTTGTCATGTTTTTTCTGCAGACTAAGCCATAGGCTTTTGGTTCTATGAAAGCCTTTATTTTTTGGATTGAGTGATACACTCTACTAAGACACTAATATCATATTATATCAGAAGTGTTCTTTGTTTTGTGTTCACAATAGTGATGTCAGTTAGATTTTGTTAGGTCAGAGCTATGCAATATTAAATCATCCATCTTTGCTCACTACATCATGATCTGCCTTTCTTACTGTCATTACTGGCAACTAAACCTGTTTGAATTTTGCATTGGGGAGAGTTCTATTGAAGTGACTATAAACCATCTGTGTGTCGTTTCACTTTAAATGCTTGCACCAAATTTTCACGGCTGTTTTATCAGAAATGTCTTTTGAGTGGCGACAACAACATTGACATCACTGGCACTCGGCATAAGGAGGATTAACGTTTTAACGTCCTTATCGATATCAAAAACTTCATCGTCAATAACGTAACACTAAACATCACTGACAGTGACGTTACTCTGTGTTGACGTTTCAACTAGAAGTGCCTTGTTCGACTTGTCCTGTTTGTTTTTTCTGAGCGGGTCCCCCTTCAGAGGACATAGTTTTCCTTTTTAGCCAGCGATCTATCATGTTTGCAAGCAGCTGTATCCACCGAGAAATCAGCAGAGGAGCATTGATGTCGAGAGCGGACTGAGGGACGCGATATTTTTTCCCCCATGATGGCGAAGGCATGAAAAAAGAAAATGTCGAGAGAGTGCCAACATAAGTTAAGTTAAGTTAAGTTATCCTTTATTTATCCCCTTTGGGAAATTCATCCTCTGCATTTGACCCATCCTCTACTAGGAACCTTCCTAGAACTAGGAGCAGTGGGCAGCCACAGTGCAGCGCCCGGGGACCAACTCCAGTTCTTTTGCCAGTACCTTGGTCAGGGGCACTGACAGGAGTATTAACCCTAACATACATGTCTTTCTTGATGGTGGGAGGAAACCGGAGCACCCGGAGAAAACCCACACGGACACGGGGAGAACATGCAAACTCCACACAGAAATGCCAACCACAGCCACCACAGCCAACATGTTGCTGGCTGTGGTGAACGCAGTGAACGCGACTGAGGAAAAAATAAAAAAGTGGTCCGATTTGGAGATGGAGGGGAAAAAGGGGATTTGGTCTGATATTCAGAATGTCATGTGTATTAGGTATAACATTGCACCTTAAAAATCATGTATAATCACTGTATTCACTTCTCAGTCAGCGGTGTGCCTCTCCTCTCCTCCTCTCGCTGCTGGAAATGCGTACAGACACAGGCAACCTGCCTGTGATTAACTCATTCACCGCCAAAGACGTCTTTGACGTGTTATCAGAAATAGCCATCCACGCCAAAGACGTGTTTGACGTGTTTTTGTTTTTATGAGTGCAGCGCATAGTTGAAACACTTACCCAGCCTGTGACATAGTTTCAGGTCCCTAACCTCAAAGTCAAGCCGACAGCACGTTATCAAACACATACCGCAGCTGTTGTTTGAAATTAGGAAGAAGGTGGAAAGGAGGAGAAACGCGCTTCCTTGTTGCAGAGGAGAAACGCCATTGAAATGCCCCCTCGCCGCGCTGCAGAGCTGATCGACTTGCTGCAGAGCAGCGGACATCAAAACCGCGGTAGTCAAACCCGTGACCAACATGATCGATCCTGGTCCCTGGACCCCGTTCCTATGTGCCAGCCCGAAAGAGACGAGACGGAGTCACAACTGTGTGGAGGAGAACAGCTGCAGCCTCGCCACAGAAATGGCTTCCACACAGAGTCAAGCAGCAGAGCAGCACAGCCACTTTCCTGGCGAGGAAGACTGGACTGCCTAGTCAAACCCGTGACGAACATGATCGATCCGGTTCCAGCAGCGCCTGGTCCCAAAGCCAAGCCGGACCCGTTCCTGTGTTGTGTCCATGGACTGTATAAAGTCGTGTCGCAGCATTCGTCCCAGCCCGAACGAGAGGAGGAAAACGAGCAGAGGAGGCAAAACGCTGATGGGGAAGGAGGGGGAAGGAGGTGGGGGGAAGGAGGTGCGATCTAGCAGCAGCTGTGGACAGAACTCTCTCTCTCTGTGTGTGTGTGTGTGTGTGTGTGTGTGTGTGTGTGTGTCTGTGTCTGTGTGTGTCTGTCTGTCTGTCTGTCTGTCTGTCTGCACACTCACTCACACTGAGCAAACTGTATTGTGTCAAGAAGGTCGCCTCCGATGGAAGGAAAGCGACCTAAGGTTGCGAGATCAGCTCGCGGGAATGACCACCGGGTCTCTGGCAAGCCACATAGCTCCAAAGGTCGAGCGTCTAAGGCCATTCATGGGAGTAAAAAGAAATGAACAATACCACAGGAGATGGCCGAGCCAGTAACCAAATGTAATGCTTAATGTTAGAAGCCAAGGGGAGCGAGTGATTAAAGGACATTAAATGTATTAACACATGTAATGAATATTAACACATGTAATGAATATGAAATGTAACAGATATTAACACATGTAACCAATATATTCTGAAACAAATATAACTGAATGTACTTGTGCTGAAAGTAGACTCTCAAAGCACAGAGTTAAGTATTGAGGCCGTGTAATGGGTTCCATGTGTGGACAGACTGTATGGGCCATTCCTGGCCTGGGTTGATATGCAAGCTATAATTAGAAAACAGCCTGAGGAGTTGGGAGATGGAGTGGAATGTGGTGCTTCCCTGGAAGACCATTCTGGGCTGCCTGTAATCAACCCGGCAGGAAATATGGTTCATGACAAAGCAGGATGTACCATATATGGGCGCTGAGTTGCACAGGAAACATGTAAGAAGGAAAAACCCCATAAGGAGTTATGGGAGTCGCACAGGAAACGCGTAGGAGGGGATGGCCGAGTATGGGCGAATGAGTCGCCTTTCCTGGGCCATGGCATGGTATATAACCAAGAGACTTCGGCTCATCTGGGCCAGTTCGCTGCTGCTACGAAGCTCTCTCGGACAAGAGACTTCACTTTGGACTTAACAATGGACTAAGGATTACGAGCACTTTCCAACGGAGCACACACAGAGGACTATTTCAAAGAGGATTACAAGAACAAAGCATGAATCGCGGATTGGCCATTTCCCCTAAAGAGACTCTGGAATACAATTGAACTTTGTGCGTCACTCCCCGCTCGTCCTCGAGTCAGTGTGGAAGTCGGGAATCCAACGAAGCGGCCGCTTCACGGATCCTGAGCAAGGAGCTCTCCCAAGGACTCTCGCTGCTCGACGGAGCCAGCCCCCAGCCGGGGAAGCTGATCTCATTCTCGTTCCACCCCCAAAGTAACTTGATGAGTATACCACCATTAGCAGCAATTATTAGTTTATTAGAAGTGATATTGCATGTTTCTATATTACCAAATGAAATCAGATGTTTAATCATTGCTAATGCTGTACCCTGCAAAAGCTTTATAATAAAACAAATCAATTGGATTTAAAGTAACGAAGTGGACATTGAATGGTGTATTTTCCATGATAGTAATAATAAGGTTAGAGGTGCGTACAACATACTAAGGTTCTTAAAGGTTATCCTGGCTAACAAAATAGCAGTGCCCCTACGACTTTACTTAGTCGTTAAACATTATCTAGTCGGTAACAAGTGCAAGATTCGAGTGGAGCAAGCTGCCATAATAACAGACTCGACTGTACTGGTTATACCCGGCTCCAGGCTATTCAGCCGAGGTCGCCAGTCAGTGGTAGAGGGGTAAGGAGTCTGGAACACCACTCCGGCAGTTAGAGCTAGACGAGTTGCTCCCACATAACAGCTTAATTAAAGTGCAGAAGCTAGATGGAGTTATACACATCAAGCTGTTACTTTCGGACCCGTTGAATGGAGAGCTGTTTCTACCAGTATTAAGATAGTTCGCATCTATACTGAGGATATTGGCAGAGAATCAAGACATGGCGCCCAACGTGGGGCTCTAGCGGACACGCGGAGCCACACACTGAGAAGAATCCCAGCGGAAAGGAGCCGCTGAACTGCGGGGAAGCAACCCACAGAAAGGCGCGCGGAACGGGAGTGACCTGTCCGAGTGCCAACGGCCGGCGCCCTGAGAGTGAATCAGAGCGGCCGGTTCCGCAAAACTGCATCTTGCATCGCAGTAAGCGGGAAAAAGGAGAAGTAGCCTACGGGGAGCCCCAGCGGGGAGGGCCCCGAGGACTACACTGAATAGCCAACCTAGCCTAGAACTCATCCGTGATTCAGAAGCGCTATGAGCGGGACTGAGGGACAGGCGACTCGCCACGACGAAGACAGTATGGAAGAGGATGAAACCTCACCAAACCTAGCCGTGACGGGGAGGCGAACCCCGGCGGCTAGCCCCAGAACAGTGCAAGGAGAAGAGGGACCAATGGACTCTCACCTGGCCCTCGGCCGCGGTGGGCTGACACGCCTCATACCCCTGACAAGACGAGTAGACGATTGGGACGAAAGCACCAAGCAACATCTGCTGTCCCTTCTCCCCTCCCCAGAAACCTGGGTTGAGCAAGATTCGTGGGAGAAACAAGTCACCGAGAGAGTTCGTAAAGATGGAGTGTTTATCGCACCCAAGCACTTCGGGGAGAGTACTGGACCAGTGGAACAGTTGGTGGTGGTATTCAGCCCCGTGACCACAGGCACGAAAGGATATATACAGGAATGGATGTCGTGGTGGACCCAGCGCCTGAACGAGTGGAGAGGCGGGAGGATCAACACCTTAATCAGCCCTGATGTTGTCTATGACCCGATCATTAAGATGTTAGCAGTGCGAACCGGCATACAGCACGTATTGGTCGGGCAGGGCACCCGGGCGGCCGCCGTCACTAAAGCTAGTTCGGCAGCCCTGGATGCGATGACCCAGGCCGCAGTGGAACACCGTCAGCTAGTTGTGCCAACGGACCGAGCCGCGAGCCAGACCTCCGAGGTCCGTGGCGCTCTGAGCGGCACCGAAGGAGAATCATCAGCCGAAGATGAGGAAGAAGAGCAAGAGGGGCAAGCGGCGTTGGAAGGTGTCCCATTGGATCAGCAGGGGCCGACTCTGACGGGCTCCTATCTTTCAGGTCCAGAGCTAAGAACACTACCGGCCCGGGTAAATACCCCAAGGATAGCACGAGAACTCTCGGAACTGTTGGCAAGTGGACTAAAAAGCAGGCGGAAGGCTATCACAGGAAAAGGAGGGGAAACCCCCGTCCCGAGAAAAAGCCGCTCCTTGCTATTAAAAACTCCGACCAAAGATGACAAGAGGAGGACGCAGAGCGAAGAGAGACCAGGCCCGTCATCTGGGGCCCAACGCGTGGACTACGAATGGAAAAAATCGGTCGACGGGATTAAGACGTCCCCGGGGTCAGCTGGCAAAGCGACCCTTGTGAAAGTGGAAGAAAATGTATATGACCTGCCAGAGGACGAGGAGCACCCACTCCCCCGCCGAGGCCGATCACTGCTTGAAGTGGAAAAGATTCGCCCCCCGCTTAAACCCCTCCCGAAACACGTCCGTACGTTGAAGGTAGGACCTGGACTCCGGTTGTGTGAACACATCGGGGATACCACGGACTTCGACACCGATGTCCTGATCACGTTCATAAAGGACAAGGGGAAATTCCTGTATAAAGACGCGGGGAAACACCTCAGGATAGTGGGGGGTGAAGAATACCGGAGAGAAATGGATCATGAAATAACACAGAACCACGGGCGGGTGCTGATGGTCAGCGGAGGAAACACCCAACATTGGGCGATAGTGCTTGTGCGAGCACCCGAGTACCAAGATGGCGGGTCCCAGGAGTATGAGGAGGCCTACATGTGTTACATGGAGGAATGTGTGCAGGCTGGGCTGGAGAAGGCGGAGGAGACACAGGCTGAAAGGGTAATGATCTCGGCGGAAGGAATGCAATCGGGGGGTTGGCACAAGGGGGAGAGAATCGTCTGGCTGGCCATAACCGCACACCGGCGAGGAAGGGCCGCCTGGCAAACATCCATAACAGAGTATGTGCTCCAACTTTCTAAGAAAATGGATAACGCTCGGGCTAGAGCGCCTCGGACGGGGGATTATGACTCCAGACAACGTGCTAAGGAGGGGAAGGCAGTCCCCCCAATTCAAGCTGCGGCGAGCCCCCGCCCCCCCCGAGCGGAACCACCGGATCCCCCACTGGCCGTTCCCGGAGCCAGACCCCCCGTGTCGGGAAGCCCAACAATCCCACAGCAAAAGGTCTTCCTCAAGCCAAAGGGGGAGACGGAGAGTTACGCAAAACTGGCGCTAGCCGCGCCCAGCCATCGCACAAGCACCCCGTCCCGCAGAACCTACCAAAGGCAGGACCGCAGAGAAGATGCCTACCAAGGGCAGGAGTGGCGGAAGGCCCGAGAGCCGAAGTGGGAAAAAAGGGCCCCTCCCGTCCAGAGACAGGGACCAAGGTGGGTGATGGAAGGACTGGCAGACCTAACCGAGCGAGTGAACCGGATGGAAATGGCTGAGGAAAACTACCACACAACCGATGATGAACAAGACCCGGATGCCGGACAAGGGGAACAGGCCCTAGACGACCAGGCGAGCCAGGGGTCAGTGCCATTGTCAATGGCTGAAGAGAGAGCCTGGTGGGGGGGTCAGCCCCGACCCCTGAGGACGGCTACCCGCCGGGGGGATAAGAAAATGGTGGCCCTGCCTGACATAGAAAGGGTGATGAGTAACATCGCAAGAGACGAGAACTGGGGATTTGTGGAAACAAGAGATGGCCGGAGGACTTATGCCCCGGAAATCCTCCAGAGAGACTATGACATCCCGCCCGAATGGATGGACGCTAAGGAGGAGATCCTGACCCTGGAGGTCAGCGCCCCGGTGAGGGAATGGGCTAATATGTTAATGATGCCCACCTCCTTAACTCTGGCTGCGACCCAAAAGCTCACCGCTCAATGCCGAGTGGCCCATCTGGCAATACTCCACGACGTCATGTTGAGGAGACTTAAGAAGTCGGCGATCAGACAAGCCCGAAAGATGGCGGCGGACAGACGAATGCAAGACGGAATGTCAACAGAGGATGACGAACCCCCCCCGCCCAGAGCCTCTCCGGCTCCCATCTCTCAGGCAGAACCAGACCAGGGACGAACACGGAGGACCCGGTCAGACACAACCCAACGGGACCGCGACCCGGCCCCGCCGCCCCCAACAGCTCCGGCAGCAACGGCTCCGGTAGTGTACTCCGAAGCCGCGCACCGGGACTTTAAGATGATCAGAGACCTGGTGAGAAGAAGGGAGAACGGGGAAGCCCTCGATGAATATGTGAGACTGCAGTGGAAGCAGATAGGGGCCATTGGAGTCTGTGATGACGCCAAAAGATATTGGCTGGGCTTTGTCACAGGAGACATGGGGCTCGAGGGGGAGCTGGCCGAGGAGCACTACAAGCGAATAGTGCTCGAAGATGGGGAGGATGAGGAAGAGTTTATAGAGAACTGCCACACCCGGTTCCTGAGAGGGGCGACACTGACGGCCATCTGGGCTGGAGTCCAGAGAGAAGTGGGAGCAAATAGGTTCGTCAAGGTTATGAGGCTCATTACAGCAGGAACAAAGGCCGAGATTACATTTGCCACCCTGCCCACCCACTCTCGGACCAAAGACATAGACCTGGAAGTGACAAAATACGACCTGCTCACTAAACATACTAAGAAAAAGAGGCAAGCCAGAGAGGAAGATAAAGACAAAGCGCCCCAACCTCCCACGAAGCAAGCGGGAAAAGCCGGGGGACAATGGCCGAAAGCCTCACCAGCAGGGAACAAGTGCCCTGCACCGGAGGAGACCACAGGTGCCGGTGAGCCGGAGCAGACCCCCGGTCAGCCCGAAGGACAAAAGTATGAGAGACAAACATACAATAAAGGGGGCCGACCACCGGGCCAGCCAAGAGGTCCAGGGTTTCTGTCAGCCGCAGAATACGCCCTATTGTCAAATGATGAAAAAGACGCCCGCAGGCTTGCGCACCAGGATGCGCTGGCCAGGGGCGTCAAAAAGTAATGACGATCAAGGCGCGGGTCGTGTTGGAAAATGCCTACCGGGAGGGAGACGAAATCTACACTCTTGTGGATGGGGACCCCTACCTGGTGGACACAGGAGCCGAGGTGTCTATGACCCGCAAACGCCTTAAAACAACCGGACATCTGAAAGTCCAGCTAGCCACCGGTACCATTGAAGAGGTGCCGTATGGAATATGGAAAGGGATAGTGTGGATCACTGGTCCACAAGACTTGATCACGCTACGCGACTTACAAGAACTTTACCTACCCCGCAACGAGAGGAGAATGGTGAAAAGACGGTTACAGACACTGCATTCTAGACTGATTCGGTCCCCCCAGCTCGGGAGTGGACCAGACTACACCGACTGGTATAAGCCAGTGGACGTACCGTTGGTGACGGAACAGAAACTGGAAGAAAGTGATTTCTCCCCGGCCGGGAAGGAAGAGCTAAGACGCATATTGGCCACAGCCAACGTGGCAAGGTTCAAGAATGATTGTGGAGACCTGGGGGCCGGAGATGAGCATGTCATCATAGGAGCAGTACATCCCTCTGTTCGCCAGTACCCCTTGAACCCTGGAGCCGTGAGAGAGATGGACATAATTGTGAAGGAATTAATGGTGCAAGGCATTGTCAGAAAGGAACCAAATCCCATTACAAACAGCCCAATACAAGCGGTGAAGAAATCTGAGGCGTCAGGAGGGGGCTGGAGGCCGGTGATCAACTTCAGGGCCCTGAACCGACGCACCACCGCTAACAGGGCGAGTCTCATAAATGCACAGGCGTCACTGAAAACGCTAACAGTCAAGAAATACAAATCCTGCATTGACCTGGCAAATGGATTCTTCTCCCTGAGGTTGGCGGGACAGTCCTGGGGAAGGACGGCGTTCACGCACAAGGGGGGGTCCTACGTGTGGACTCGACTCCCCCAGGGGTACCTCAACTCCCCCAACGTCTTCCAGTCAAAGGTCATGCAGGTGTTGGATGGCATACCCGCCACCATATACATTGACGACGTATACATAGCCGACGACACCGAAGCGGAACACCTGAAAACGTTACAGGCAGTAACAGGCAGGCTCACGGCGGCAGGCCTGAAGCTCAACCTAAAGAAGTGCCAGTTCGGACGGTATCAAGTGAACTACCTGGGATTCGAAGTGAGCACGGACCTAGGCGTATCCGTCAACTACGCTGAGAAGATAAGCGCCCTAAAGCCGCCCGAGACCCTGAACGACCTGCAGAAAGTCATGGGGGTCCTGAACTATGTAAGGGACCATGTGCCATACTACCAACGGTACGCCAGACCACTGTATGCCCGGATGAAAAAGATTGGACCAAACGCCAACATATATTCCAAGAAGGACTGGATGTGGACCGCCACGGATCAAGACCTTCTGGACAGACTCAAAGGCCTGACGGCAAAAGCCGCGAGGCTGGAACCCAGAAGCCTCACTGCGCGGCTCGTGATTGACATCCAGTGCGAAGACGCCAACTCCATGGTAAAAGTGAGCAACGAAGACGCGGGGATAGTGGCCTTCTGGAGTTATACTCTAACCACGGTGGAAAGGAAATACCCCCTGGCAGAAAAAGAGCTGGCGGTCCTAGCCAGATACTGGCTCGCGATAAAAGACCTAGCGCAGGGCCAGAAGATCAAGGTCATCACCGAGAGCCAGGTGCACCGGTTCCTGACAAAGGGTACGATTGCGGGCACAAAAGCCACAAACACCCGTTGGGGGCATTGGGAGAACATACTTCTGGACGCGGATTTGCAGGACCTGGGCCCGGCCCTGCCCACCCAAAAGACATTACCAAAAACAGAACATAAGGAGGGGGAGATGCCATATGATTATGTTCTGTACACGGACGGATCAAGGAAAGGACCAGATGAAATGGCCATCTGGGGCTTTATCCTGAAAACAAATGAAGGCCAGGGACAACGGCAACTGAGCAGAGGCAAAGGAATGACCCACGGCAGCGCACAGGCGGGAGAGGTGAGCGCGCTGCTGGAGGGGCTGCTGGAGCTGGAAAAACGAAAAATCAAAAGAGCAAGGATAGTCACAGACAGCTACTACTGCTGCCAGGCTATGAATCAAGATCTATCCATTTGGGAAGACAATGGATATGAAGGGGCCAAACGTAAAGCAGTGGCACACGATGGGCTATGGAGGAAAATAGCAGAACTCAGAGCCAACATGCACTTGGACGTTGTGCACCAGAAAGCGCACGCCAAGGAGGGGGCACACTGGCAGGGGAATGACGAAGTTGACCGCTACGTCCAAGAGAGAAGACTGATCTTCGTCGGGATCGAGAAGTGGGATAAAACGCCTAAAGGGCGGATAGTCCCAGAAGAGGCCGTGGAGGGGGTGGTGCTGGCGGTGCACAAAGCACTGGGCCATGCAGGTGCCTTGCCAACACGGAGGGAATTGGAGGAGCAGCAACTCTGGATTGCTAATAAACATGTACATCGAGTTCTCAGAGACTGCGAAGTATGTGGAAAGTACAACGCAGGTCGAAGAGGTCAACGCGCAGAGGGCTTGACCATTAAGAGCACAGTACCCTGGGGATCTGTCTGCATGGATGTGGCAGGCCCCTTGGGCATAACTGGGAAAAGAGGAGAGAAGTACCTATTGGTACTTGTGGACTCGATGTCAGGTTTCGTAACTGTAAAACCGGTGCGCAAAGCTAATGGGACCAGCGTAGTGAGTATGCTGGACCAAACATGCAGCGTACAGGGTGTGCCCAAGGAATTGAGAACAGACAACGGGTCCCACTTTCGAAACGCCCAAGTGGACAGATGGTGCCAAGAGAACGGGGTGATAAGGACTTATTCCCCGCCATACACCCCGCAAGCAAATGGGGTAGTGGAAAGAGCAATTGGACTGGTAAAGAACTGGATTGCCAAAAATGCCAATGACAAAGAATGGAGCACCAAAACACTGGAGATAGGGAGGGTCTTGAATGACCGGCATCGCGCTGACAGGCCCTCCCCCTCTGAGCAGCTAAACCAACGCCCCTTCCTGACACCGGAGGTGGGGAGGGGGGCTGAGCATAAAAGCAGCCAGCCAACTCAGAAGAGGCCGTTGAAAGTGGGACAAAGATTCTGGGTGAAAGCACGAGACCACCCCATGGGCACAGCAGTAAAAGCAAAGTACGAGACAGTGGACGTTGTCACAGAGGTCCTGGACGCAAACACTGTCCGACTAAAGAAGAAGGGCATCCAAGGAGTGGAGCAGCTCAAGGCAATTCCAAGCTAGAAGAAAACCAGGAACCAAAAATGGCTAGTAACGCACCTAGCCTCCCGCCCTATGTCAGACTAGCCACTGTCTATGGGGTGGTTGTCATGCGAAGGAACCTCTCGGGACTGTGGGCAGGAACAGCACTGAGAAAGTTGGAATATGCTAAAAAAGGATTCCTGTCGGAGGAGGAGGAGGTGTTGCAATGGAGTAGAGTGGAGAATAAATGTGCGGTGTGCATAAGGCCCACCACACTGAAGGTCCATTGGCAAGGACCTGGCCGAGAAAAGCCATTTCGAATTCAGGACCACCTGGGGGAATTCAGGGGAATGGTCCACAAACCTGTGAAAGTGCTAGACGCGTACATATGTGGGAGGTGTAGACTACGCACTCTGCCGAGATTGAAAGTGATAATGCAGTGGGACCATAGCCCGTCAGTGGTGGGACCCACAGGATGTGTCTGCCAGTGGGACGGAGGGAGCTTACAAAGATGCCGCTCCTGTGTCCTGCTATGCAACACTGGGATGGTAATGGAGGTAGCGGAGGCAAAAGGATGGCAAGTGAGACGGTTCATGGAGCCGCTGGAGTCCTTTGACATCAAGGATGGAGGAGAGGTAAACCAGATGGAGGGAGAAGCGGGGAGAATAGAAGCCAATTCAGATGGACCATCTGCCCCGCCGGCCTACCCCGCAATACCGGGATTGGAGAGCCAGAGCAGTGGCGGGACATGGCCCAAGGCCCCCCCCAATAGTCCCCAGCAAAGGCAAACCCCTGGGAAGCGCAACAAGCGGCCCGAGAAGGAGAAACCTCCACGGGATCTCCTGAAAGAATCATTGACCACGTCATGGCCCTACTGCCTCACTAGGAACCTAAGGGCGACCCCACTGATGACAGCCATACAAGTACCACCGACATTTAGGGTATGGCGCGACCCAGGAGCGCTGGGGAAGATCACGGCATGGGACCGTATGCCGGAACAAGAGAGAGAGCGAGCAAAAAGTGGGGGCTGGGAAGGACCATGGGAGCTCATTACTTGGGACAAACTGATCGAGGAGGTAATCTACGACTCCTTCAGACCATGGGAAGACCTACCTGAAATACCAAATGAAGAAGGGCAGAGGAGATCCGATCTGTGGTACTACACAACCAGCATTGATGCGTTTGGCGATACAGGAGCTAAAGCAAAGGCCAAGAGAGCAATTTATGTGGTCGCCCCAGAAGACTGGAGGCGAGATGGGGTGGTGCAACTACTGGGAACAGTAGCGACGCGGACGGCCACGCCCTGGAGGGGGAGCCAAGATGAGAGTGACCCCCTGGAGATTGAAATAATAGTACAAATGGTGATAGTCCCCTACAAGGGGATGTACTCTGTGGGGGTGGATATAAAAGAAGCCTTAAAAGAACCCATAAAGGAAGCCATACAACCCACTAAGCCGAAGCTAAAGCTTACCCTTAAGGAAAGGGTTGTGCAGAGATTCCCCAGATTCGCAAGCGGGGAGTCGAAGGAGGGTGAGACCATCGTTTAGGGTGGTAGGAGTAACGGCCGCTGTTGTCTCTGTCTGCAGGAATGGAGAGGATCCGAGAGATGGTGAGAAATGGAGAAGCGGAGCTTCGGAAATCAATGGAGAAGCGACGAGCAGGGGAGATACTGACTAAAAGGGAGGAGAAAATGTTAGGAAGCCCCAGAAGGTGGCAGCAGGCGAGGCATTTCGGTTGGGTGGAAGAAGAGCTGGAGGAGCTAAAAAAGAAAGGAGACCTACAGGCTTACAAAATAGATGGAAACACGATCTTGAGATGGGACCAATGGAGTGGAGTCCCATATTTGATGCTCCTCAATGAGAGGATATGGTTGGACGCCCCCCGACGGGATTTTCGCCTTGCTGCACCCGGATCGGGCGGTTACTATTACACCAATTATGAGACTCGATGCCTCCCAATAGACCGGAATAAGTGTAGGTGCAGCAGGTGGAACGACAACCTGATATGGGAGGGATTCGTCGAAGGAGAGGATGGTCACCTATGTCCCATGGCCCCATGTCACTACTGCGGCCTGGGTAGGCCCTATCCTATCTTGGGCCCTCCCATCCCTGGCCCGGACTTTTTCAGGCCTTATAGGCCCCAGTATCATCTGGAGAAGGTGGTGATGAGGATGGAAGAGCCACTGGGACGTTTCCGGCCGAAACAAAAGAGGTTGCTTGGGCTCCAGCCAGTCCTGAGTTGTCCTAAGAAGAGGATGCCATGGATAATGAATACAGTGTACCTCGAGGTGAACGGGCTACGGATCAAACTAAGGTGGGGACCGAACTACGCCAACCATGGCTTCGGAGCCTATGTGGAGATCTTCCTAGGATCAGATGTGATCTGGAACAACAGTGCGAAGATGTGCAGGAGGCTCCTTAAAAGAACAAGAAATGAGAGCTACTATGTTCTAGAGAATCAATACCAACACCTAGTGACCATGGTGACAGTGAACCCGCCGCAAGTTGAAGATTCGATGGACAGGCACTCCCGCAGAGCAAGAAATAGAACACCGACGTGGACCAATTGTCCCGGCCCGGATGGGCAATTCCAGGAAGTACTGATGACCCCCCGGGTGTGGCACCATGGGGTTAGGGTGGTGCAGGTGGAACTTCTGGACCTGCACTGTCAGCCAGTGTACTTGTCCGTAAACATGACCCGACCGGCCGGGAGAGACTACCAGGAACAGATCTACGAAATACAGAACCTAGCAGATGAAATCGAAATGATGTGCATCAAGCCCAAGCAACCCCGACGTCCCAGAACTCGGCCTCAACCTCAGGGGCCCCTCCCAAAACCAGAGTATGAGGAAACGCTGTTCTGGAAATGGGTGTGGCGAGGAATAGACCCAGAGGTCCGCCCCTACAGGGCGCCACTACCTAAGCAGCTTTTCGAAGGCAGAGTCACAGTGAACGAACAAGGAGAAGAGGAGGGTCCCGACCCTTACACCATCTCACTGGACCAATCAACCAAGGGACCAAAATCAACTCTGAAGAAACGGAGGCAACCACCCGATACTCCACTTCCTACAAAGATATGGGAGTACTCGCCTGATGAAGGATGGCGCTGCAAGATCATAGCGCCCTGTACCAGCAACGACAGGCTCGCCAGCAACGAATAGAAACAAGAAAGCAGCAGACACTTGAGCGACAGCGGCTTGAAGAAAAACGACTAAGGAATAAACGACTACTCTTTTGCCTAGCCCTCACACTGAAGACATTGGCAGTGATACTAGGATTTGCAGTGATCCTGGTAATATTGTACCAGTATGGTGCAGAACCCTGGGCCCAGACCCATCAAAGGGCCCGCTACAGATCTACCAAGTACTTCCAGCAGACGTGCAGGGAAGTACAACCAGTGAATCTGTTCGTCGCATGGGACGGCAACAGCTCACAATCAAATCAGACCTACTGGACTCACGTGCAAGGTCTGGATGTCAAAGCCAAGACCAAAGCGCTTCAAGCAACAGACGTATGGATTGAGATCATGGAGGGGGAGGGTCTCAGCGAAGGCAACTGGACCCTGGAGGATCTATTTCTTGACGGTGACAAGGGCTTGCTGGTGAAGGTGTTTAAGTGGAAACAAAAGTCGCGGAAAAAGGCACAATGTAACTGGATGCATCCAGAAGGGGGAGATCCGAGCTCCTACTGCACGTGGGCATGTGAGCTCTTTCCGGGGTCCACTGAGCCATACTGGGTAAAGGAACCCGTCTACCAAACAGGACCCCGCAATGACTCCTGTTTGGGCCTGTTTTTGAAATGGGACTTTTGGGGAGACTACAACCTCACGTGCAGTGAAAGTGAGACCAAGGGCCTCAGACGAAGACCGGCAAGGTCCCGAAATGAGACTGCGGTCCCCGGGGGAAGGACCCGGGAGACGCGCGCTATTGCAGACACCACAAAGGGCACCAGCCAAACTACGCCTGAACCAGCATTAGACCGCCCAGCTACCGGCAAGCCTCACCCAGTGGACCCTAGCAGTACCCCGTCCGAAGGTATGCTAGCTGGTGTACTCAAAGCCGCCATAAAGATACGTGAAGTTTGGGACGCCGCAAGAGCCAATGAAAGTAGAAGATTGGCCAGAGAATGTGTCTTTGAGAAATTGACACATCTCAGCCCATGTTATTGGAATAGAAATACCCCATGCCCGACCCAGAACTATATGGTGTTATCACCGGCAAAACAGTATGTGTATCGATTCAGCTATGAGAAGGCTGGTAGCAACGTGCGACCAACCGCCTGGACGGAAGATTGGCTGAATGACTCCCTGCCATGGATATGGACAAAGACAACTAAGCATTTCTTGGGAGCCTTCCCCGAAGGACAGAGCAAGACAAGCCAGGGACTCAAAGGACCATACCAATCAGAATTCTACGTGCAAAAGCTCCCTACACCTGAAGACTTAATGGCAGTTCCCCAGGGGGATTTCCAGAAAATTGATGAATGTGTCGCTCGTAAGGCGTTTGGAGATTTGAACGGGACTGACTACGTCAGCAGCGGTGTGTCCCCACGCTGCCAAATTGATCAGACCGGGCTGAGTGCCTTTGCGGCATGGAAATATGACTGTGAGGGACTGTTGGCCAACAAAACGATTAAAGGTGTCCTACAGGCATGGAAGGAAGGACACACCAGGGTCGCTGGAACCACCTGGGCAGGACTGCAGGCTGGCGAGGTGAAAGCCTGGGTGCTGCCCTGCCTGACGCTAAGTGACAATTACTGGGTAAAGTACCAATATCTGGCGACAGTATACTCGGCGGAAGAAGACGCCTCGCCGGCATATTCCAACTGGGGGTCCTATTGGAACCCAGACCGCTTTATAAGTCCCAGGCCATGGAAGATGCGATGCGAGCGGGATAAGACCACGTGTACAATCAGCCTGGCCAGAGACAACTGCAATCAACTACCAGTCTGGAAGGATCATTGCAATACATACTACGGGGATGAGTACGACACATACTCCCACCAAACAATTTGGAAGAAATCAGCCGGCAGCACCAGTCGGACCAAAGGAACAGTAATCTGGAGAAGAGTGTTCCCTGCAGACGTTGGCTGCACTAAAGCCATAATGGGACATGGGATGTCTCAAAGGGGGAATGTGAATGGGAGAATCATCCCGTTTGCAGCCAGCCCAGAGATGCTGGTGGCCGAGAGCCAGGCCTTCAGAAGAAGTCTCTGCAAGGAAGGGTCTGGAAGTTGCAGGATATGAATGGGTGGGGCCCAACAGCATCTATAACAATGGCACGTGCTACTCTCCTGAAGAACATTGGGTCACCTGTGGGACAGGTAGCCGGAGACATGAGTGCACCTTTGGGGAGAGGGTTAAAGCCACACTAAGCGATGGGATTTCCATAGTGGTGGAGGAAGTGGAGGAAATAATCGCAGAAGGAGCCAGCGTTCTAGGAGGATGGCTGAGGGCTCTGCTTGGCCGAATATGGCCATATTTGGTCCTGTTATTGGGCCTCATCATCTCTGTGGCAGTTGGCTGCAGCCTACTCAAGGGCGGAGCAGGCGCTCTGGCGCGTCACTGTTGCAAAAAGAAGGCCGATAGGCCAGAAGATAAGAAGCCCCTCCCCCGGACGGGGGAGGGATCAACCTCCCTATAAGAATTCACACCCGCGTAGCAGAGTCATTCTACTTCCTGGGAGATACGAGGAGAGCAACCTGACCTTGACCTAAAACCAACACAGCAGTCGGAGCAGCAATGACGAACAATACCACTATGCCCCCGGAAACAATTCTGAACAGAGTGAGTACTTTCGAGTACACAAGTATTGCATTCAGCTGGATCGTTTTCTGTAGCATGGGAAACTGGTCTCTCAGCCAGCCCCTGCGAATTGTGACTTTAGTCCGAGGACTGGTAAAGATGATTATTTGCAAACTACAGAAGAAGCCAGAAATAGGCTCAGCTCTATTCGTCACCTACATTCTGGGCCGCTACAGACTAAATCTAAGAACGGGCTCCCTGTGGGAAAAATGCCAGGGAGTGGCTGTAACAATCTGGCTAATTCTGGATACGTTGGCAATGTTCATCCAAATCCTCCTAATACCGGTGGCCGTTTACGAAGGAATGCTGACCATTGCATTATTGGGCTATCACATGATTAAGGCCTGCCACGTAAAAAGAGGAAGACGCCATTTACTGATGAGACTCTGGCCAGCTGTGATTTGGGGGATGGGTTGGGGAATAGTTGCTGCCTTCTGGTGGCTGAGTTGGGTGGATCAGCTTGCAGTGATTGCATGGTTCATGACATACGCAGCCATATTCCCCAGAAGAGATGGCGGCCTGGCGACGCCTATCCCGCCGGAAGCCCAGATCCCATCAATGATGTGGGCGAGGGTCCTACGGGGCACCAGGGCTGCGCGGGATCCTGATGAAGGGCACCCATAATGATACGGGGTGCCCTTGCCATGCTTACCCGCTATCGCTTCATTGCACAATATAGCCTGTATTTAAAAATGTTACCCAATGTTGCAGGAGAAGGCGTTCTGCGTCTCCTGTGAGGAAGATCTCGAGAAGACCCAGGCCCTGTGGGAAATGGGGGGAATGCTCCTGTGTCCCTCATGCTACCAACGACAGGGTCCAATTCAGGCTGCAAGGGGCATCCTATGCTGGAATAACACCATGACTTTGGCCATGATGCAGCCTGAAGCCTGTTATAGGCTGGAAGCAGAAGCCACGGTGGTGTGGAATTCCGCCAAGATGGCCCGCACCTCGGGAGCTCTGACCTATGCAAACTTGACCTTGTTCCCGGCATATACCAAAATATGGAGGTTTTCTGACGGAACACGGGTCTCATCAACCCATCTGGGAGATGGCCGCTTTGGAGCCATCGGGGAACCAATGCGACGGACGGTAGCGGCCACCGAGCTGGTTTCGACCGCCGCAGAGAACCCACGAGTCCAGAGCCAGGAGGCCATTCGCCCACCTGTAGTGACCACCAGGCCTCTCCTTGGGATGGCAAAGCTACAGGCACTCGTCACGACCACAGCACGGAGCAAGAGTTCCGGCCACAACAACGCAGCACTGGCACATCCACCTCAGACCAGAGAAGAATCGTCCAGGAAGAACAGCAGGCCTCTTCCCCCGCCAATACCTACCGCCGAGGACGGAGACCAAGCGGTGGAAGGAGGCATCGGCAGTGTCTTCACCGATGACTCCGTGGACTTCTCTGCCGGGACACAGCATATCCTGGTCGGGGGGAGAACCCCAACGAGCATCCTGAATTGGGACCCCAGGGCAACCGGGGGTCCGGCACAGATCCGTCCACCAAGTCGGGAGTGGGCACTCCCCCCTCCACATCTATCCCCGATCACCCCCCCTCCCTCCTACTCCCCACTCCCCACGCCTATCTCCCCATACCTCTCCCAAACCCTCCCCCCTGCATCCCTTCTCTGTCTTACAGAAGACACCTTCACGGTCACGGATTCATGGAGTCCACAGATGCAGGGGTCCCGAGGAATGCTGGAGGACGAGGTGGTGGATTTGTGCCAAGATGTGCCAAGCCCCCTGATGATCCGTGCCTCGCCGTCTCACCGCGATGATGGCGTATGCCACTTGGAATATAAGGATGGAAGGGCAGGAGCTGATCTCGAGGAGGGGGTGTCAAGAAGGTCGCCTCCGATGGAAGGAAAGCGACCTAAGGTTGCGAGATCAGCTCGCGGGAATGACCACCGGGTCTCTGGCAAGCCACATAGCTCCAAAGGTCGAGCGTCTAAGGCCATTCATGGGAGTAAAAAGAAATGAACAATACCACAGGAGATGGCCGAGCCAGTAACCAAATGTAATGCTTAATGTTAGAAGCCAAGGGGAGCGAGTGATTAAAGGACATTAAATGTATTAACACATGTAATGAATATTAACACATGTAATGAATATGAAATGTAACAGATATTAACACATGTAACCAATATATTCTGAAACAAATATAACTGAATGTACTTGTGCTGAAAGTAGACTCTCAAAGCACAGAGTTAAGTATTGAGGCCGTGTAATGGGTTCCATGTGTGGACAGACTGTATGGGCCATTCCTGGCCTGGGTTGATATGCAAGCTATAATTAGAAAACAGCCTGAGGAGTTGGGAGATGGAGTGGAATGTGGTGCTTCCCTGGAAGACCATTCTGGGCTGCCTGTAATCAACCCGGCAGGAAATATGGTTCATGACAAAGCAGGATGTACCATATATGGGCGCTGAGTTGCACAGGAAACATGTAAGAAGGAAAAACCCCATAAGGAGTTATGGGAGTCGCACAGGAAACGCGTAGGAGGGGATGGCCGAGTATGGGCGAATGAGTCGCCTTTCCTGGGCCATGGCATGGTATATAACCAAGAGACTTCGGCTCATCTGGGCCAGTTCGCTGCTGCTACGAAGCTCTCTCGGACAAGAGACTTCACTTTGGACTTAACAATGGACTAAGGATTACGAGCACTTTCCAACGGAGCACACACAGAGGACTATTTCAAAGAGGATTACAAGAACAAAGCATGAATCGCGGATTGGCCATTTCCCCTAAAGAGACTCTGGAATACAATTGAACTTTGTGCGTCACTCCCCGCTCGTCCTCGAGTCAGTGTGGAAGTCGGGAATCCAACGAAGCGGCCGCTTCACGGATCCTGAGCAAGGAGCTCTCCCAAGGACTCTCGCTGCTCGACGGAGCCAGCCCCCAGCCGGGGAAGCTGATCTCATTCTCGTTCCACCCCCAAAGTAACTTGATGAGTATACCACCATTAGCAGCAATTATTAGTTTATTAGAAGTGATATTGCATGTTTCTATATTACCAAATGAAATCAGATGTTTAATCATTGCTAATGCTGTACCCTGCAAAAGCTTTATAATAAAACAAATCAATTGGATTTAAAGTAACGAAGTGGACATTGAATGGTGTATTTTCCATGATAGTAATAATAAGGTTAGAGGTGCGTACAACATACTAAGGTTCTTAAAGGTTATCCTGGCTAACAAAATAGCAGTGCCCCTACGACTTTACTTAGTCGTTAAACATTATCTAGTCGGTAACAAGTGCAAGATTCGAGTGGAGCAAGCTGCCATAATAACAGACTCGACTGTACTGGTTATACCCGGCTCCAGGCTATTCAGCCGAGGTCGCCAGTCAGTGGTAGAGGGGTAAGGAGTCTGGAACACCACTCCGGCAGTTAGAGCTAGACGAGTTGCTCCCACATAACAGCTTAATTAAAGTGCAGAAGCTAGATGGAGTTATACACATCAAGCTGTTACTTTCGGACCCGTTGAATGGAGAGCTGTTTCTACCAGTATTAAGATAGTTCGCATCTATACTGAGGATATTGGCAGAGAATCAAGACAATTGTTGAATGTAAAAAAAGCACTTCATATATATATATATATATATATATATATATATATATATATATATATATATATATATATATATATATATATATATTTTTTTTTTTTTGTCATTTGTGTCATAATGAATAATATTTACATGTCTGATGTCAATACAGTTCAAAATAAAAGAATTGAGAGCGAGTTCTGCCTGAGATTGTGTGCTGTACATAAATGCCATTTTCTGCAATTTATTTTCTCAGAGAGACCTTTTGGGTGAAAACAGGGTGTATATAAATGGCTATAAGTAGAGTACAGAACATGCTAAAAGCTCACTTTTTTTTCCTGGTGAACCCAGAGACGTACATCTTCATTTTGAGGTATTGCAAATCACTTTGGTGCTAATAGATAATTTACTGTGGGTCTTGAAAGATGACCAACAATTATGAAAATCTTTGGCCTGTGCTAAATATTGGCAGTCCTAAACTGGCCATGAATGAGTTAACCATGTATTCTCTGCTTAATTCTTAACCGATTTCTGCCGATTTCACCTGCTCGCTAATTATGCGCGTCAATATGTTCTTATCACCATTCAGTCAAAGAGTACAGCTTGAAGTGTAAATGTCGCATTTTGACACTCACAAGCATCCCATCGCGATCATGTCCATAACCTGACATCACCGACATGTTATTTGATAGCCTATTTCTTCCTTCTTTTTATTACATTGACATGCAGTTTTGTGGATAAAGCAGCAGCACCTCCCTACAAGTCCGAGAACACAGGAAATGTACAATGAAAGCAATATATAGCCAATGAGGGGTATGTTTATCTTGCCTTTTATTGGGTCTATATGATTAAATTGTATTTATATATTTGTATTGTATTTTACTTTTAATATTTGTTCTTGTTGTAGATCACAAATAGGCCTACAACTTTCACCTAATCCTTTTCACTTTCATAGGCTATGGCGTATCAGCGTGTTGTCTATTGGGCTAATTTTAAGAATGGATTTAAATCTGTTTTTGCAAATGAACTATTCATATAGACAGGAAATAAATACATACCGTAAATGACCATTAACACATTGAGTGCCAGCGACGCCATATGGCGTCATTAGAAATTTACCGTAGGCTGCCAGCGACGCCAAATGGCGTCAGTAACTCCAAATTGTTTTTTTGACGGGGGGGTGTCGATCTAAGCTTCTTACGTCGCCTCTAACGATATTGTAGCTATTGGAGGTCGATAACCTATTTTACAAACCCATTAGGTGGCGACAGCACTCTCCTGATCAGAGAAAAAGGAGCCAAACACACAGAAGAAGTCGCTGGGGAAAAGGAGGAAATCGCATCGCATCCGTCCGTATGCATCGACGTGCATGAAGCACAACGAGCACAACGCCAGCTGTGCCCGCAGCAGCAGCATCCGCTGTCACAACTGAGCACCTCCGTGTACGCTGCGACAGCACAATCGCATAAACTGCCTTATTATTCTCAACTGGAAGCATAGGAGCCCGTGACAAACACGCGGAACGCTGTAAAAATGCTGGATGTCGCGGACCCTTCACTGTGCAGAGCAAACTCAGTAGAGAGCCACCAGACACACCCAGGAGGAGGCGTGTGCAGTTGGGGGGGGGGGGGGGCACGCAGAGCAGCAGAGCACCATACAACACTTCACCCAGACAGACCCAGACAGCAGGACAGGATTACAGGAGGAAGGGTCGGTTACATGGCATTTGACACAGGAGGAAGCTGTAACCAGCAGCGCACGCAGGGGCCAGTGCTGCTGGTTACAGCTAAAAAATATTATTCTGCCAAACAAAATTCCCTGGCCTTCACTGTTTTATTGAAGGAAATTATTTTTGAGGTGTGACTACATCAGAAAATTAGCTTCAGAGTCAGTGATGTGCTTGAAATGTTTAATTTCACAAAAGGCTCATTATCTCAGCTCGTAGAAAAAAAGGTCTGTTTTTCGTTCAATCAAGCTATCTTCTCCGGCTCATAACTAAAGAACGGAAAATGGGATCAATAAACTTTTTTTTGCAGGTGATAGAAGAGAGTCTCATCGTTATTTGTGCGTGTTCAGTGTTTACATAGTAATTATTAAAGAAATTATATGACTGTTTTAAAATGCATTGCGGCCTATGTGGCACAGCAAGCAACCTTTTGCCCAAGGGCCGTGGCACTCAAAGTGTTAACAGCCCATTCATGACCACATGGATTTAAATCATTAATCACAAAGATAAAAAGAAGAAGAGAAGATTCCAGTGTTGACTGGTAGAATAATGATTGTTCCAAGTTCTAAATATTTCCAATTACTTGAGGCTGGGAGGTGTGAAAGGCAAAAAACAGACTATTGACATGGGAGATATAATTCAAAACATATTTTTTACAACCCATAGGCTACATATCCTTCCCAAACACATTCACTGCAAACAACAATTATCTCCGCTTGTCACAACAGATGCAAAGCAATTTTCCAACAGGACAAATTAACTAACCAACAGAGGGGAACTGCGCACTTCAGTTGGGCAGCAGTCTGGCATTTCAGCTTTGGAATATAGTTTGTGTAGGATAAGGTGCGCCTGTGCGCACTTCTCACTGAATTCACTTTGCCACTAAACTACTGGGGGCGCTGGAGTTAAAGATGTGTCAGGGTTGGTGCAGATTATTTGCATAAGTTGTCTTGTTTACTTTTTAACCGTTTTGTTGTTTACATAACTACGTCTGTGTGGGATACCTTTGCAAGACGATATCATACTGGGTGGTGAAACACGGATTGGATGGAGTAGATAGTCACTGGACAGGTTAGTCATGGTTTTAGTAGGGATTCTACACAAGGTTTGATAGATGAGACCCCTGGAGGAGAATGGGGTGGAGGGTTGCAGCAATCACACTGAAATAACAGCAGACTGTGTATGAGAAGAGAGCAGATTTTAAAGGTTACCGCTAAGGCTGAGATTGGCTGAATGGGAAGATGTGGCCAACTGTGATTGGTTTAGAAAAAT
>NC_139635.1:10605668-10633168 GCF_964638095.1 Poromitra crassiceps
GCTGGCAGTCAATGTGTTAAGCACGGGACATACTCCATGCGGGCAGTGAGAGGCGGAGCTCCGCAGACTGCGTGCGCACCCCGTGCTGGGACAGACGGGGTCATACTCAGAGTGCTGCTCAGAGCACAGCTGTTTACATAGTACAGTGAATGACCCATGATAAAGTCAATGAAACGCAATTAAAAGTCAATGGAATGCCATTATGTTCAGTAGACTGCGGTTTCACTCTCAAACGATTGTATCAGCACATGAATAGAATCGCCAATCCTGTTTTTATTGAATGTAAATAGGCCTAGATCTCAACACAGCACATTACTTGAAATTACTGAAAACGAACAGTTAGAAATCAAAGTTTACCACATGGGTCAAGAAATGTGGTCAAAACATGGCTCAGTGTAGCCTACTTCTTTATTTCATTTATCTTCCTGTCTCTCCCATGGATCTATTGTCTCCCTGCAAAGCAGAGCGGTGCGGTGCGCTGCTAGAAAAATCTGGCGACACGCGTTTACGGCTGCGGTGGCCTCGCCCCCACCGTAATTACGTCATATCGGCCGCACGGCCCTCGCGGTTGGAAGCGCGCATGGACTATGTACCGCCCTTTACTAAGATGTACTACAATAAAAAATAACATAATAACAGTAAGCCATTGTTGAGAGAAAAAAACATTCCAGTCAGGACCACTTTAATCAAAACACAACACCACTTTAGATAAATTTAAAGCTTTTATTTGCATAAGTTAAATTTGGTGGTATGGCTCTGTTCTGGAGGCCCTTCCATGCAGCAAGCATGGAAAGCCTAAGGCAGGGAGAGCAGCAGCAGATTCTTGGAGCTCCTTGCCCTTCCACAATCTGTGGAATAGCCTTAAGGCAAGGAGCAGCAAAAGACCCCCAAAACAACCATACCAGGCAATCCTCGCTGGCCCTCCATGTGCTTACATGGAAGGGCCAGCAGGAGGAGCTAGCCAAGCAAATTGAGACAATTAACCGAATGATAGCAAAACCTGCTGAAAGTACAGATTACTATCTACCAACATGCTATAAATAATAAAGAGAACTTAAGCAGCTATGCTTAAACATTTATTTATTTTTAATTTAAAGCAGCCAGCGGATCACGGGACGCTCATAGCCTTTTGAGCATTGAGGATGGCTTGGGCATCCGGCCGGAGGTAACGTTTATAGGCAGATGATGACCATCGACCCATGGCCTTGAGCGTCGAGACAGGAGCCACTGATGCTGCAGTAGTTGCTGCTCCTATGCGGAGGGAATGAGCAGTGTAACGCTCTGGAGGGAGCCCACAGGCCTGGCAGAACAGGCGAAGGCGAGAGGCGAACCAGGCTTTTGACATGGGTTTCCCCACCTCCACAACAAAGAATGGTGCTTGCTGACTGGCTTGAGACCGGCTCCTCAGATAGGCAGACATAGAGGACAAGGGACAAAAAGCAGAATTAGACTCAGAAATCAGAATAGACGATCCTATCTTATCTCTATCAGATTTTGAGTGTTTATGTAAACACCGAACATGCCCAAAGAATAGGGGTGTCACAATATATCGTCCCACGAAATTTCGCGATAGTAAAACGTCACGATATGTATCGTTGAGATGAAATCTCATATCGCAAAAAAAAAAAAAAAAAAAAAAAAAAAAATTCTTTTTTTTTTCAAAAAATAGACTAAGAAACGTCTTTGTTTGTTGAAGTTCAATGTGTGGAAAGTAGTTCAGTTGAACAAGTCTCTGAAGAGACACATGAGAAGTTATACAGGAGAGAAACCATTCAATTGAGTTTCTGGCAAAACTGTTTACTTGACAGGAAAAACTGAAGATGCATAAAAAATAGATTAAGAAAAGTCTTGTTGTTTGAGTTTGAAGAAAAACTGAAGATGCATAATGAGAATTTATACTGCTGAGAAACCTTTTAGTTCAAAGTAAATCTAAGTGACGGTGTAACTCATTCTATTTCAAGATAAGCCTTATCTCCAATCTCATGTTTTTTCTAGTTGTTATTGTAATAACAATTTCCCACAACAGCATGTTTTGTATTTGTGCATTTCAAATAAAATACTACTTTTCCAGTCATATATTGTCATTATTCAAGTTTAAAAAAATATTGTTAAAATCGTATCGTATCGTATCGTTATCGTGAACCCAGTATCGTGATACGTATCGTATCGTGAACTGAGTGTATCGTGACACCCCTACCAAAGAATGATGATACTCTATTGTATCATCAGCAAAAAAAAGTTTATTGATATCATTTTCCGTTCTTTAGTTATCAGCCGGAGAAGATAGGTTGTTTTCACCAAAAACAGACGTTTCAAATTAGAAGCTGAGATAATCAGCCTTTTGTGAAATGAAGCATTTCAAGCACATCACTGACTCTGAAGCTAATATTTTCTGATGTAGTGACACCAAAAATAATTTCCTTCAATAAAACAGCAAAAACAAAGGAATTTTGTTTGGCAAAATAATATTTTTTAGCTGCAACCAGCAGCGCTGGCCCCTGCGTGCGCAGACCCTATACTTTCTTGCTGGTCTTGATTTACTGCTGGTGGGCATCAGATATTCTAGCTTGCCAATCTGTCCATCGAGCCTGCTGTCTGGGTCTGTCTGGGTCGGTGTTGTATGCTGCCCTGCGTGCCCCACCCCCCTCGACTGCAAACCCCTCCTCCGTGGGTGTGTCTCTGGTGGCTCTGGTGGCTCTCTGCTGCGTTTGCTCTGCACTGAAAACCCAGCTTTTTCACAGTGTTCCGCGTGTATTTGTCACCGGCTCCCAGCGCTTCCAACAGAGAATAATAACAACTCCACAACTAATCATGTGGAGGGGCTATCGCAGCGGACACGGAGGGGCTCAATTGTGGGAGCAGATTGGCTGCTGCAGGCACAGCTAACGTTATGCTTCATGCATACCGATGCGGTTTCCGTTTCATCACGGGGCTTCTTCTGCTGTTTTTCCTCACCTTTCTCTAATCTGGAGAGCACTGTCGCCACCTAATGGGTCCATAAAATAGGTTATACACATTCAACATGCCCCAAATTTTTACAGGAGATGTATCAGGCTTTGATCCACGTCCCACCGTCAAAAAACGCAATTGACGACTTTAGTCGTCATTGGCACTCTACGTTACTATTTGAATTGACGACTATAGTCGTCATTGGCACTCAATGAGTTAAGCTGATACACACTTGTCTTGAGTTAATTCTACGAAGCTCAGTTAAGAATATGGCCAGTGTTGGGCAGTAGCTTGCTAGAAGTAGCGAAGCTACATAGCTTAACTACATTTCTCAGTAGCTTGGTGGTAGCTTCACTACTTTTGAACCAAGTAGCTTTTTCAGTAGCTGAGCTATTTATAGACCCAAGTAGCTTGTAGCTTCCCCCAAAGCTACAAGCTACTCGCCAGAGAAAATCCATGAGCAAAGCACGCAGTGGAGATTTCTGCTGCGGTTTGGATTAAACAGGAGGAGACATTGCATGTCAAGTGTGCCTGTGTAAAGCACTTCCAGTTCCATTATGACGGACAACAAGTGTTGTCTCATCCTTGCTTAGCATCCTTGCCTCTCTTGCAGCAAGACCCGGCACTACTCTGCCTCTGATTGGGTTGGGTTTAGGCAGTGTTTCCCACAGGATTTGGAGAATTTGTGCTGGGGGAGCGCAGACCCCCTAGGGGGGTGCGGGGGCATACGCCCCCGCAAGATTTTTTTAAACATTTTAAAGTCAAATGCATGAATTTGGTGTACTTTGAGAAAGCACTTGATAGCAAAATTAAATAGCTAGATCTATTAAGAACATGTCATCCTTACTGTGCTGTGGGTTTACAATGACAAACTAAATTTCTCCCTATAGATATATTCTGAATACAGGTCACTCAGTAGAATACTGCTTGTTTAAATACAATGGCCCATCTATACCAAAATCATTTCCAGGGAAGAACTCAAAATACAATAAAATTTTGTAGGCATAAACAGAACTTGTTTGGTTCTCCTACAGATACATTCCTGTTATCTCACATCACTAAACCATCTAAATCCTGGAATTTCTCAGAAAATGAATTTTGATGAAGCAGGAATGATTAGATGAATAACTTCTCTCTGACTACACATCGTGTGTGTCATTTATTAGCACAAAATAAGATCTCAAATCCCAAGACCGAAAACTAGGCCGGAACATGACCTGTGTCCCCGATACTCTCTCCAACAATTTCTATGAGCCTGTGGCTCAGTCAGCCCAAACCTGTGTTCACTAGTACTGTATGTCACTACAGGAACAACTTTTCAATAGGTCTCAATGACCTGACATTTAATTAACACAAACTGAAGATTAGTTCAGTTTGATGCACATAAATAAATAATACAAAAACCATAGAAAATGAGGTAAAAGAAAGTGTGCAATTCTCCTTTAAAATTAAACAAAATAACAAACCCAACACTATTATAAACAGCCTGGGGAATAACAAGTGCAACAGTTTGATGCATAGACATTAACTAGAAAATGCATGGAAACATCAACTATTTACAGATGAACAATACCATCGATGGTAATTGAGAAATACTATTTACATAGTAATTAACAACAAAAACTCAAAATAATAAATAACTGAAAGAAATAGTGTTCCATTACTATTTGAGTGACTGCTCCACAGACTACTGGCAAAGTTTGCACCCTTTGGTTGAACATTTGATTTTCCGGGGCTTTCTGAAAAAATATTCTAATGCCCTATCATATGGGAAGTCCTGAGGAGGGGGGCCATTTATGGAGATCCTCAGGCAGGCAGCCAGGTGTTCTCCTTGGAGCTGGTTTCGGAGGTCCGTTTTCACCTGAAGATAAAGCAGAAAAATAATACCACAAACTCCACTACTGTTATATAAAGAAAATTAAATTGCTGTGCTTTTCAAAGTGATGCTCTAGACTTACCCTATTCATTGTAGAGAAGTCACGTTCACAATTGACACTGGAAACTGGGATGACTAGTGCAATTCCCGCAAGGAGGCTCAGGCAGGGGTAGACATTGGCCCACTCATCAAACTCGCTCGCCAGCTCCCTCATGATCTCCTCCTGCTTCTTGTTCTTGAAACATATGGTTGACCATGGTATGAGTGTTTGTGTGTGTAGTGAATCATAGTTGATTAGTCACAATCAGATTAATTTACCCACCTTGAATGCCCCAGTAAGGACATGATTCTTGAACGAGGACCACTCCTGCAGGACCTGAATCTCTTGTTGAGGGCAAAATTTCCTGGCCAGAGTCCGCAGATGAGAGATGTTTGTATGGTGCAGAGCAGCTGATTGCGGTCCAAAGACACTGAAGGCCCCAAGGATGTCCAGATCAATGAACCTCCTGTCCAGGTGTGTTTCCAGGCCAGTTATGTAAGGGTGGATGACCTACAATGAACAGATAACCATATTTTTAGGAAGAGGCTATGCCTACCTTTAACTGTTGTTCTGTCGTTTGTTCTAAACTTGGGCATTTACCTCTCGCTGGAATCTGGCCCACTGCTCCTCTCTCTGCACTTCTTGTCGGCCTCTTCTATTCCTCTCCTCCTCGTGTTGGATGTTGAAGGCTCCAAGTCCTTGGGGATCATCGAGGTCCTGATGGAGGCGAGACAGGAATGATCCAGGGAGTGGAGTCTGTCCAGCCTCTTTAATGCTCCTCAGAGTTTGGATTGTGACAGGAACCTACATTTAAAAATAATAGCTGCTCAGTATTGGTCAGGCATGCAAACACCAAATTTCAACATATCAAATCATATAACATACCTGCTTCTTAATATGTAGGAAGTTGACATCTGATTTTTGAAATATTTTGGACAGGCGTGCCAGGTGGGGCAAAACATCAGCCTGTAGGTAAACTGCTGCCACAAATCTGTACGTAGCACAGAATGTGTAGAGTCCCCTCGCCACTCAACCCGTTCTCACTCCGAGCGCGCAGCATATTGACGCTTTGTCACGCCCCTTGTGCGTTGCTTGTTTACTAACACGGTACCCTTGAGCGACCCATGAAACGACTTGGGCTTTCCAACTAAACTCCAATGTAAACCCATAGAAGTAATCTTTGACGCTCAAGGCAACTGCTCCACCGTCCCAACACGCTGCCCTTGTGCGACAGATGTAACGACTTAGGGTTTGGCTAATGTAAACCCATAGAAGTAATCTTTGACGCTCAAGGCAACTGCTCCACCGTCCCAACACGCTGCCCTTGTGCGACAGATGTAACGACTTAGGGTTTGGCTAATGTAAACCCATAGAAGTAATCTTTGACGCTCAAGGCAACTGCTCCACCGTCCCAACACGCTGCCCTTGCGCGACCAATATAACGACCTGGGCTTTCACTAATTATTATTTTTTTCATTAGGGCTTTCATTTATATAATATGGGTTATAATATAAATGACCATTGGCCTCCCCAATCCCGAACCAGACCACAGGAAGGAGGGGGGGGGGGGGGGGGGGTGCAGGATATTTTTTAGAATAATAATAATGTTTATAACATGACATAAAGTCCAACAAACCACAAGAACAACAAAAACATAGCCTTATAAAACAATTACATTTCTGACACACAAAAATCAGCACCACGGATAGCCCCGATTCACTCCATTAACGGGAGCTGTCCGCCACCATGGTGCTGAAATCAAATCAATCGATGCTGGGAAAATCGATCACCCACAGTTTAATCATTTCTGACACACAAAGATCAGCACCATGGATAGCCACGGATAGTGGCAGAGCAGACACGGGAACTGAAAGAGGTGGGAATACTACTGTAATAATAATTGTAGTATTATTATTTTAATTTTTGTTATGAATAATTATAATAATAATAATAATAATGACAATAATAATAAAACTTCAATTAATAGCCCCGGATTTTATTTGCTTCGGCCTATAGGCTGTTTAGGATTTAGGAACTGCATCTATTGGGTGTTGTTTTATTCCTTGATTGAGCACAAAATAATTGATCAGGAAAGTTTCGAAATAATAATGATTGTTAATAATAATAATAATAATAATAATAATAATAATAATAACAGTACAAATGCAATTAATAGCCACGGATTATATTTGCTTCATTCAATCACTGAATAAATTCGCCTAGCCTATACAGCGGTAAGGCCGCCCGAAAGGCCTAACAGCCTATAGGCAGGCTTGACGGCATCTAGGCTATTTGGTGTTTAATTCCTTGCTTGAGCACAAAATTATTGTTCAGGAAAGTTTGGAAATAATAATGCTTATTATTGTTGTTGTTGTTGTTGTTGTGATAAATTAAATTGTATAAAAAGATCTAGGCTAAAGAACGAATAGTAGGCTAGCCGCGGCAGCCTATTAATATTAAAGAAAATAAAAAGGTAGCCTACTAAATAAATTCTGTTTTTATTGGAGGTCTTATTAAGTTGTTTGCATAACTCTTCTAGGTGTTCGAGCACATCGTGGAAAACCATGCACAGTTTGATGATGACACTGTCAGCCGCGCTGACATCAACCTCCTTGACAGCTTCGAGTTCTGCTTTTGGTTGAAAACCTTCCAAGCCATCTTCTCTTACTCGGATGTTGTCTTTGATATTCTCCAAAACAAACATTTCGATATGCAGTTTTGCCTCGCCAGTTAGGATGAGCTTCACAGATCAATCGAAAAGGAAAAAGATAAGTTTGAGGTCTATGGAGAGACCGAGGCTTTGGTTGGCCCTCCGCGCATCCGTGGAGCTGGAGACGTTTGCGCACGGTACAGAGCGGTCCACTGCAGCGTAATCGACAGCCTTCTAAACCAGATCTCCAGCCGCTTCACTGATCACAATCCTGCCACTGATGTGTGTGTGTGTGTGTGTGTGTGTGTGTGTGTGTGTGTGTGTGTGTGTGTGTGTGTGTGTGTGTGTGTGTGTGTGTGTGTGACTGTGTGCGCGCAGTTTATTTATTTATTTCAAATCAATCCCTGAGTCATTTGATTTCATCCTGGCGCCCGGGCTTAGCTCATTATGTCTTATACAGCGCATTGTGAACTGCTGTGAGCTCATCCTCCCTCCCTGTCTCAAAACTGATGTGTGTGTGTGTGTGTGTGTGTGTGTGTGTGTGTGTGTGTGTGTGTGTGTGTGTGTGTGTGTGTGTGTGTGTGTGTGTGTGACTGTGTGCGCGCAGTTTATTTATTTATTTCAAATCAATCCCTGAGTCATTTGATTTCATCCTGGCGCCCGGGCTTAGCTCATTATGTCTTATACAGCGCATTGTGAACTGCTGTGAGCTCATCCTCCCTCCCTGTCTCAAATCAAAACGAGCCTCGATTGACTGGCTACCCCTGTAAAATAAACAAATAGCCTATAGCCTATGGAAATCAGTGGTTATCAATTCAAGTCGCAGGCGAAAACTCGCAATGCAACTTGTGATGATAATAGCCTAGTAATGACATTCATATTAATTAGCCTACCTCATGTCGGAATGGGGGAATGTTTAAGCGGGGTCTGGATACATATTTTGTACATAAAAGCAGGTCCCAATTTGACGCCCGGTTAGTTTTTTCAATGTTTTTTTTTTTTACCTTTGCGATCCTGTTGAATGCATCTCCCAAACACAACGAAGAAGAAAAATCGGATGAAGAAGACGAACAACGAGGAAACGAGGAACAGGTTCAAAAATTTGTTTTCCATCAACATCTGATGATTCTGAAAAATTGTGTAGGCATTTCCTGAAGATTTTTATACACTAAAACCGACATCTCTGGTGTAATAATTATTTTGAGAAATGTGCCTATGGTATGTTTCCCTGCCAGCGGGCATAGAAGTCGGCTTCTAATTGGTATTTCACGGCTACTGAAGAGGGTAGGCTCCTTGAGTGATGAACTTTTTAAAAATTCGTTTTCCAGCAACACCTGACAGTTATGAAAATTGTGTAGGTATTTTCTTAAGATTTTTGTAGGCCTACAAATCCGACATCTCTGATTGAGAAATGTGAGTATGATAGGCTATAATGTTTCCCCTGCCAGCGGAGGAGGCAGCACATGCAACAAATAATCTGCTCACATGATGATCATGTTCTCTCACCTTCAGCCTCCCCATAGACAAGCAATCGTGTGGGGGGCTGTAGCCAACTGATTAAAATAAATGGTTTAAATAAACAATTTCATACTATTTACAATCTTTGCTGAGCAATATCTTTGTACAAAAATAATTAAAGCAGGTCCCAAACTGCCCGGGCTAATAATTGGCATTTTACGGTATTATTATTATTATTATTATTATTATTATAACTATTATGATTATTATGATTATTATGATTATTATTATTATATTTCTACTATGGAGGGGAACTGGGGAGGTAGCGTGATCCTCCCACACGCTACGTCCCACCGGTGAAACTCACTCTCGGGTGAAAAGAAGCAGTGCACATGTATTGGAGGAAGCATGTGCAGGTCCACCTACAGCCCTCCCCAGATCCGGCAGAGGGGGTGGAGCAGTGACTGGGACAGCATGTGTGTATCTGCATGCACGTGTACATATTGAATATCAAACATAGGCCTACATATTAAAAATAAAATAATACTTTTATGATGATTTTGAACGTCGGTTCCCCTTTGCACTGTTTTCCTCCCTCCGCCTCCCCAGATCCGGCAGAGGGGGTGGAGCAGTGACTGGGACAGCATACGTGTGTCTCCATGCACGTGTACATATTGAATATCAAACATAGGCCTACATATTAAAAATAAAATAATGCTTTTATGATGATTTTGAACGTCGGTTCTCCTTTGCGCTGTTTTCCTCCCTCCGCTTGTGCTTCGCCCCCCCCCCCCCTCCTTCCTGTGGTCTGGTTCGGGATTGGCGAGGCCAATGGTCATTTATATTATAACCCATTATATAAATGAAAGCCCTAATGAAAAAAATAATAATTAGTGAAAGCCCAGGTCGTTATATTGGTCGCGCAAGGGCAGCGTGTTGGGACGGTGGAGCAGTTGCCTTGAGCGTCAAAGATTACTTCTATGGGTTTACATTAGCCACACCCTAAGTCGTTATATCTGTCGCACAAGGGCAGCGTGTTGGGACGGTGGAGCAGTTGCCTTGAGCGTCAAAGATTACTTCTATGGGTTTACATTGTAGTTTAGTTGGAAAGCCCAAGGCGTTTCATGGGTCGCTCAAGGGTACCGTGTTAGTAAACAAGCAACGCACAAGGGGCGTGACAAAGCGTCAATATGCTGCGCGCTCGGAGTGAGAACGGGTTGCGCCACTGGACATTTTCTCTGCTCTGCTTGCTCTGCCAAGGCTCCAAGGACTGCACTCAGGTTCCTCTGTAGAGTCTCAATAGCGTTGTGCTGAGAGAGCCACCGTGTGTCCTTCACTTCCTGGAAATGGAGCAATTAAAGACTGATTATGAATAATATAATAATAATGAATAATAACTACTATGGTATCAGAATACTGTTATGACCGTAAAACATAATATTTAGTTATGAATAGACAGAAGATAACTGCAAGGGTACTATTTACCTTTATTTTCAAGTCACTGACACCCAGGGTGGTGGCTGCAGCCTTGAGTGTTGCAGTACGGTTTGCACTGTTCCTAAAATATAAATGAAGCTCTTGCAGCAGGTGGTCCCTGAACGTGGCCATGTATTTCACATCATTTGACGAGTCCTTGCAGGCAAGGGCCAGTTTGTGGGCAGCACAAGCCACAGACACAATCTTCGGGAAGCTGTCTGTGAGTTGCTTCGCAACCCCATTCACACGTCCTGAATTTAAATAACATTATTTAGTGACAAACATGGGATACAACAAACAATCTCATATCGGCATAAAATAATTACCCGTCATAACAGCTGCCCCGTCAGTCCCAAGTCCATAGAGTTTCTCTGTTGGGAGGCCCTTCCTCAAGATCACATCCTTCACAGCTGTCACAACAGTGTCTGCTCTGCCATCAGGAATAGAGACCAGGTCCAGGAACTGATTGAACACATGTCCCTCTTTATCCAGGTATCTGAGAGAAACACAGGCAAATATTTAGTATTCACAGTTAATTAACAGGGCCCAGGATTTATGGGATTCTGACATCAAACTAAAAAAAGTTCCCTTACCTGACATGCAAATCAAGTTGCCTGGTCATAGACAGATCTGTGCTCTCATCGACTTCCAGGCTAATTGCCTGTGATGATTTGATGTCGGTGAGAATTGGCTCTTCAATTATTTCTGCTATGATCTCAAGCATCTCATCAATGATTCGATGAGACCTATAGTTATTCCTCCGGTCAATCTTGACATTGAGAAAAGGGGGGGAAAAGGGCTTTGTAAAAAATAAACATTCATAAAGACATTCATGAATTCATAAATTTAACCTTAAAAAAAACAATTGGTAGGTGACTTAGGTGTCCTTTACCTTTAATTTGCTATAGTAATTGCACCCTAGAAGCTCAGCCAGGCTCAGAAGCTTAGAGTAGTTGGTGTGGTGGGCCAGTTCATTCTTTATCAGCCAGTAAAGACACTTGAACCCACCAACCACTGCCTCATGTTCCAGAATCACGTCTGGCTCAAAGGCATTCATCACCGAGAGGCCTGTAAATTACAAAAAATATTAGAAACTGATTTGAATGTACTGAAGTTATATATACACACCAGGTATATAATAACATAACTCAAGTAACTTTATATATACACCTACCAGATGCTAGAGTTGCCTGGCACCTGATGCTGTCTTGGTGGTGCTCTGATGTGATGTGGCGCTCCAGTAAATCCTTTTTGTAGGTTACTGCACCCACCTCAACAAAAGGAGACTTGATGCCGCGGCCTCTCCTAACACTACCACCAGCCTTGTGCTGTCTGCAGAGTCTACAGAACATGCCTAAAAGAGACAACAATCATTTGTCAAATAGCCACACATACCTGATTACATTAGGGGGTTTAGATAAATAAAAAAATCTGATTTATTCATGATTAATAAATAATACAAAATAATGTGTCTATTTCTGACATGACAAATTATGCAGATTAAATTTACCATGCTGTGTGTGATACAGCCATGTCTTAAATTGAGGCATCTGCAGCCATTCTGGATTGAATCCGGTGCCTCTGTGCTTGGTGCTGCTTGCTCCTGCTGTCCTGTCTACAGGCACAGAAGAAAATAAATTAGGCCCCTTTTCCTGAGATCTGTGGCTACTGGCTGCCCTGCTTCTACATGATGTCATCAGATCTCACTGTTTGCTGTCAATCTCACCTGGTGCTTTTGCCCTAGCTGCTGGCTCTGCCTCTAAGGCAGCATGTTGGCTGCTCTCTTGAGTCTGACTCACTTACTGGAGCAAACCCTTCCTGCCTGGGCTGAGTGGGCTCAGCTTCCACAGCAGCACTGGTTGAAGGCTGAAAATATTCCAAACAAATTAATTGATAGCCAAGTAATCACACTCGACTGGTCAGACTGTTCAGCTTTCCCTTCAGTTTCTTGGCAACGTCACTGCTAATATAACGTTACCTCTGGTCCGGGCTGCCTCTCCTCAGGACGAGGCCTTTTCAGCCTCTGAAAAAACTTTTCAATACTCATCTGGATTGTGGGAGCAAACGTCGAAAAGAATTAACGTTGTCCACTTACAGTCAGATTAGCAGCTCATGTACAGCGTGCTAACCTCGACAACCCAGCTAGTATTAGCTTAAGTTATAGGCTAGCTTACTAGCTAGCTCCTTATGCTTGCTAATAACGTAGCGTTACTTTGCCGCCGGGTTGTCGAGATTGACAAACGTTGTGTGGGAATTATAACGTTACACTACACTTACTTATCAGAGTCAGCATGCATTTGTGGACAAAATTGTGCAGCGTTTTAATGATACTAACCGTTAGGTCCGTGAGGTCCGATACAACGCAATGTATTCTGCGGAGAAAAGTAGTCCCGCGGGTTGTAGGGGAGTCCAGAGAGTAGAGCAAAGTTGGCTGCCTGGAACAAAGATCTTCCCCGCCTTGTGGCTTGACCCGCCCTACTCTTCCTCTTATTGGCTCTGATATTTTGCGTTAACCAATAATCACGCCTCATGCCTAAACCAACCAATCACACTCCGAAAACAGAGACGGGATAGTGTGTGTGTGTGTGTGTGTGTGTGTGTGAGAGAGAGAGAGAGAGAGACAGCGAGCCAATGTGGAGTTTTGCGAGGGAGGTAAAAAAAAAAAAACTCCGTCAACATTTTATTGTGGCGGTCAAGATTTAATTGTGGCGGTGCGCCACAAATTCCTTTATGTATGGGAAACACTGGTTTAGGGAATGAAGACTGATGATTGGTTAAGGGTAGGGCAAAATATGTCATGTGCTGGCGAAGTCACATCAGCAACGAACTTTGAAAGATGGCAGAGCCAGAGGGAGCCACTGGCAGTGATGAAGAAGACCTATTTGTTTGGTGGAAAGTTGTTCTTTGACATGAAGTTGATTAAATGTGAGAAAAAAAGTAGCTTTGATGTAGCAAGCTGCTTTTGCCATGTTGCTCGTAGCTTAGCTTGCTACATTTCTCTGGGGATAGCTTCAATGTAGTTTAGCTATATTTGATCGAGAGTAACTCATAGCTTAGCTTACTACATTTTCCAAGTAGCTTGCCCATCACTGAACATGGCAAGCTAATGTGTCATTGGAAAACATTTATTGATAGTGTAACACTTGACACAATCAAATGTGTAGTCACTTTTTCACAGCAATAGCCTACTGTAGGCTACAGTCCAGCCCACCATGGTATGGGAAAGGAACCGTTGTTTGAATTATATTGAAATATATTGTGAGCGCTGACCAACACCAAGAGGCAGAGAGGCTGGAATTTCCAAAAGCAAAGTGGTTTATTATAGGCCAAAGTCAAAGGGGGGGGGGGATAATGCAAACAACTTAAATCTTCTTCCCCACTGGGGCGTTTCAGTAACAGATCAGACTATTATAAGTCTCCAGAGGTTGCCTATGGAAGGAGAGAGTAGACTTATTAAAAATATGTCCATTTACAATAAATATCCTCCTAAACATAGTGGAGTGTGTGTGTAGCTTACCGCCCGACGATGCGTCCCTCTCCCAGGAGAATGAGCCTCTGACCGAGCAGGTTTGGCCTCAGTTTTATACTCAGCTGATCAGAGCACAGGTGTCATCACTTGCTTGATCGGACACACCAGCCATCATTTCAGACTGATTGAGTATGTACCGGGGAATGTACCGCCCCTCAATCACTCTGCCAAGGGTCAAAGAGCTCCACCTACCTCTGGGAGGGCGCATGTCAGGGCGAGCCCACAGTGACACTCCACAATATGTTATGGTGTAGTCTATGTAATGTATGCCAAATTTATACAGATATCACCATATTTCATTTCAATAAATATAAAGCATTGATTTGAAGCAGGCTGCTGGTCGGTTGTTTCGGCCGTCATGTCGTCTGGTCCAATCTTCGGTTGGTGTGCCTCGTCTGGTCCAATCTTCGGTTCGTGTCATAGTTCGTGTTCACTCGACATCAACAATCTTTATTATATCACATCTGATAATTTTATCCAACCTGCCTCTGACAACTAATGGGCTCCTTCTGCGATCATATCGTGATATATTCAGGTAGCCTACATGATTTACCGAAGTACATAACAATAACAACAAGGCTATTTGTTGGCAATGTTTATTGACAAAAGCATTAAAACAAGCAAATAACAATATAATTATCCGGTCACTGTCAGATAGATGCGTACAAATAGTTCAAAACAAATATCTCAGTCTCAAAACTGTTGGCATTTGACTCAGGCGCGTAGCCACGGGTGTGCTAGGGTGTGCCAATGCCACCCAGACAGGCCGCTGGCACACCCAAAAAAAATGGGGTAAAAAAGGTTTTTTGTTTTGTCTGCAAAACACATGTCAACGCTGTCATGCACTGTGTCCAACTGTCCGCCTGCAAGTAAATCCATAGAGAAAATAAGTAGCAAAGAGCGTTCCCATCTGCAACGAAAATCACTTCCTTGTTTGCCTGAGACGCATGTGTACCCATGCGTCTCAGGCAAACAAGGAAGTGATTTTCGTTGCAGAGAGGTAACCCTCTTGGAACCACTCTTGCTGGTTCCTCTCGCTATGGATTTACTTTGAAAATGACAGTTTCGCGTACTTTGGATTATTATTTGATGATCGCATGGTGAGTACACAAGTCACAACATGTATGTGATTGTTTCTAGCGCTGTTGTGTGTGCTTTTGGGGGAATGAACGGCGGTAGCATATTAGAGACTGCCACACTACTGTACTATCTAACTAGCGTTAACAGTACTAGCAGCCCCCATGTATCACTGTGAAACGCACTTTCTAATGCACGCCACGCACAGTGAAGATGTTGGCGGCGTGTCCCTTCGCATTTAACGTTAGCCAGGAGACTTTTCAGTCATGCATCTGCATGCGTCTCAGATTTCTAATAATATACGGGTCCACACGAACATGCCAACCAAATTTGCGTTCTTTCCCGACTAGAACACTCATTGGAAAAAGTAGGTGAGACTTTTTTGAGATACTAAACAAAGTGGTTTTACATGTTGCCAAAAAATACAATTTAATTGACTGCTTCTACCTGCTAATAATGAGTGCGAAAAGGAGCAAACAACACACAAATATTCCTCTAAATCTGGTTTGAAAAGACCCAAAAAAAATTTGGCGGCCGCCGCCAAATAGTCCGCCCCCTGGCACACCCTGGCTTTCTGTGGCACACCCAATGAGCCGAGTCTGGCTACGCTAATGATTTGACTTGTGTTATATCTGATGTTGAAATGACTGATTATCAGCAGTATTAACCTGCACAGTAGCCTAACAGGTTAACGTTATAATATCAGGAGAGATTAAGTAGGCTAAATAAACCATACACATGAGAATTACCGTTAACGTTACAGCATTTAATAACGTTCATTTTCCAAAAATCCTGTTCCTCTGTTGTCACTCGACGATCATCATTCCCTTGAATAAATGACACGTGTTATTAATCAATGGGCGTTTGTTTACCCAACACAATGCTGTGCAGCATGCAATAACATTTTTAAAACATTAACACGTAACTTCTGCTTCTCTAGAATGTTAGTCCTCATGTAATATTTGACAAATGGACATGTTAAATGTCATGCTTGAAATTACGTTAGCTAAAGATTACCTCAATTTTGTGGAAGGTAACGTCAAACCGCAGGCGGCCGGGGCAGGCTGGTGACGCGAGGTCTGGAGATAATATCCAAAAACTACTGACGTGCCACCACGATGCCTCGGATCACAAGTAAAAAGGACAGAATAATTTGGTTATCCATTTCGTTATCCATGATCAAACGTCTGTCCACTTCTCTCAACTAGCGGGGTTATGTAAACAGTGTGTCGCCACAAAAAGTGCGTCACCAGTGCGACACACTTTCTTCTTCTGTTGTTTGTAGGCGGGTCGCCGACAGCTTCAAGCTGCTTACCGCTGCTTACCATTAATGATGTTATACCATAGACATAAATAATATGGACGTAGCTATCCCATTACATTTCTTCTCCCTGGCGGAGTGCAAACGTTGGCCATCACCATCTTGATATTTCATCAGCAGAGTGGGAGGGAATGGATTGAGTCCTTCTGCACTTCACGTGAGATGGGGGTTTCCCAGAGCCACAGCTCCGCCTGCTATTGGTCCGTGATCTGCAAGCTGTGCGTTCACTGGACAGGCGATCTGTCAATCACCCCCTTTTCTATCTATCTATTTTACTCCAAACGGGCGAGTTATATAAAAAATTACCCCCCCCCCCCTACAGTTGTTATGAAAAAGTGAAATTAGCTATATAGACCAAAACCGTGTTTCGGTCCAGCCTATAAAGATATTTAATTACTGTTACAAAGTGGGGCATTTTAACAGGAACGATGGGACTTCTGAGTCCTGCCTCAAGTGACCATTCGAGGAATTACAGCTTAAACAAAGACGTCCACATCTTCAGGGTAAAGGGGGTGGGCTTGGCCACTGTGTTATACATATGGCTTTAGCTGTTTAATCCTAAACTCAACAGGCGACATGCCCACCTTCTTGAATTCGTTACCTCCTACATGTGTCCTAGGAGGAGCATTCAGTAGATAATGAATGATGTTATTTTGCCTAACCTGCAACCTCTTCTGTAATTTCATTGTCAGGCCACTGTACCAGGTAGA
Organism: Poromitra crassiceps; assembly: GCF_964638095.1. NCBI lineage: Eukaryota > Metazoa > Chordata > Actinopteri > Beryciformes > Melamphaidae > Poromitra > Poromitra crassiceps. The sequence continues at coordinate 10,622,755 of NC_139635.1, forward strand.
ACAGGCAAAATCAAAATGGCACTGTATCAGTGCTGTTACAAGGAGTTTTGTAATAGTAATATCAAACTGACTTGTTCTGCAATACAGAAATTTAGTTTACTGGCACTTTTTGATAATAATAATAATGTATTCAAATTATTTTTTATCAGAACCAGCAAAAGTAGTACTCTGCCCCTCACCCCCAACCGCAGTGCATTGTCCTGTCTTTTCTCAGGTAAAATGCAAATGAAGTAGAGTCACATGATCAAAGGTTTCATTTCCTCTTAAATGTTTCCATCATCAAAGAGAATCTGCTGATCTGACTTTGTTTCTTCCTCCAGTGTGGACCATGATGCAGTGCAGTGGTTGAAACCAGGTCTGAGGAAATGTAAGTATGCATTTAGTTTGATTCATGAAAACAAAGTAACACAATCAACTATAGAGTACCGCAGGGATGATGTATTTTTGTAGGCTTAACCAGAACTCCAGAACCTGAACTCCGTCAAGCCGCCCTAAGCTCATTCCCCAAGTTTGAAGTCGATCAGACGAAGGGTTCTTGAGATAAACCGCTTTTTGTGTTTGCCAATAGGTGGCGCTATGCCGAATAGCACAAAATTCGGCACTGAACTCTGTCAGTCAGGTCCCCCTACTGTAAATTAACTCTCCGAGTTTGAAGTCGATCCGTCGAATGCTTCTCGAGATAAACCACCACTTTGTGTTTGCTAGTAGGTGGCGCTATACTGAATTGCATGAAATTCAGCACTGCAATCCAACATGTACCCCTAAGCGCAGTCCCCGAGTTTGAAGTTGATCCGACGAATGGTTCTCGAGATGAACGGCACTGCACTCCATCAGGTCACTCCATCACTCCATCACTCCATCACTCCATCATCTAAGTTAGGGGCAAACATACATGGGCAAAAATCTCAATCTGGCCCCCAATGTCCTGAAAAGAAAACAACCCCCAAAAACTCAATAAAAGGCAGAATTATGTGAATGAATCTCATCTGCTACAGCCATTTGATTTGTATCACTATATATTTATATCAGGGGATGAACAGGAGAAATGACCAATCACAGAGAGAGGGGTAAAAATAAGGAGACTCGTGTTGGCAGGTATGAAGTCGATCAGACGAATGGTTCCCGAGATAAACCGTTTTTTGTGTTTGCCAATAGGTGGCGCTATGCCGAATAGCATGAAATTCGGCACTGAACTCTGTCAGGTCCCCCTACTGTAAATGCACTCCCCTAGTTTGAAGTCGAGTCTTGAGAGGGGAAAAAGCTTTTTGTGTTTGCCAGTAGGTGGCGCACATGCCGAGTCTATCTGCGTGTGTGTGTGTGTGTGTGGGGGGGGGGGGGGTGTTAGCGGTCCGCCAGACAGACAGACAGACAGACAGGCAGGCACGCAGACAGACAGACAGACAGACAAGTAGGCAGACAGACAGACAGACAGACAGACAGGAAGACAGAGACAGGCAGGCAGACAGACAAGTAGGCAGACAGACAGACAGACAGACAGACAGGCAGACAGACAGACAGACAGGCAGGCAGGTAGGCAGACAGACAGACAGACAGGCAGGCAGACAGGTAGGGAGGCAGGCAGACAGACAGACAGACAGGCAGGCAGACAGACAGGCAGACAGACAGACAGGTAGGCAGACAGACAGGTCAGCAGACAGACAGGCAGGCAGACAGAAAGGTAGGCAGACAGACAGGCAGGCAGACAGACAGGTAGGCAGACAGACAGGTAAGCAGACAGACAGGCAGACAGACAGATATCTCAATGTAAATGAACATCAGGATTAGACTGTTGGGATGTCATTATTCATGCCAGCTGCTCTCTCTGCACTGTCGGCCTCCTCGTGTGCTCTCTCTCTCTCTCTCTCTCTCTCTGTCTGTCTGTCTGTCTGTCTCTCTCTCTCTCTCTCTCTCTTTACTCTGAATAGTGAACATGCAAGAAATATGATCAAAAAGAATAAAATACACAGAGTCCAAGTCTACATTAGGATTAGACTGTCAGATGTCATTATTCTGTCTTATTCTGTCATTATTCAGGCAGCTTCTCTACACCAAATTATGTGTGCAACTTTAAAACCAGTTTCCTGCTATTTTATATAGTGTTATATAGTATAATATAGTGTTGCTAATTGACCAGCACAAGTAGAAATGAAAAGAATTGTAAGAAGAGAAGTCAGATCCACAGCCTCCTCCACTGTTTCCTCTGACCTGGAAAGTTTAGCAGGGGGTGGTTGACCTTCACTGCCCAGAATGACAGCAGGTCTCTCTGCTTCTTCTTCCCTGACATCTTTCAATTTGTTTCAAACAGACAAAAATGGAAGTGTGCAGTTAAAGAATGAATGACCCACAGTCTGAAAAGAGAGCTACATGTTACTGTCAATCCCCTTAGTTCATAGTAAGTATCAATTAGCTCACACATGCAAATACCTGATGATTTTAACTAACTAGCTATTAGTCACGGTTGTTGTTTTTGTTAAACCCACCGCAGCAACCTGCCACGCTGTTCACCAGCAGCCTGTGTAACGTTACTCCTGATCGGACTGAGTGACTAGAACACATTTTATTCTATAAAAATAAGGTATTTTGGATGATCAAGATGAGGTGGTTACCTACCGTTTGACCTCCTGCTTCAGTTGAAAGAGTGTCACGCCATTATTCAGCTGACACAGAAAACTGAGTTCTCTTTTCAAACTGTTCGCCAAACTGTTTTGTTCTTCTTCTTCCTGGGATAGTGACGCCATGACCCGCCCTACTCTGCCTCTGATTGGTTGGTACTCGTGGTTGTATTTTGTTGGGTTGGTTAGATTTAGGCAGGGGATGATTGGTTAAGGGTAGGATAAAAATATCTGGGTCAGCCAATCAGAGGCAGAATAAGGTGGGCTCACTCTGTGATGGATTATGTCCTACGGCAAGCAACAAGTTAAATATTAAATAAATAGATAGAAAATATAGAAATATTATCATAGAAGTGAGAGAGAAAAACCTTTATGAGCGTGTGAAATAGCAAGTGTGGTGTGACTCTCACTCTCAAAGGCTGAGACTTGCTCTGCAGACACACAGACAGACAGACACACAGACAGACAGACAGACAGACAGACACACAGACAGACATACAGATAGGCAGACAGGCAGACAGACAGACAGACAGACACACAGACAGACACACAGACAGGCAGGCAGGCAGACAGACAGATAGACAGGCAGACAGACAGACAGACCGGTAGACAGGCAGACAGACAGACAGACAGACCGGTAGACAGACAGGCAGACAGACATGCAGGCAGACAGACACACAGACAGACCGGTAGACAGGCAGGCAGACAGACACACAGACAGATAGACAGACACACAGACAGACAGACAGACACTGTTATTAGCCTCCTGGATAGCCAGCTAACATGATTTCACACACACACTGTTTATTTACCACTTGTTGACCATATTGTAAGCCTGCATGGTCTCTACGCCACTAATCTCTCACACACATGTAGATCTAGTAGAGCACCTAGGAGGGGTCCACGAGCACCCCCCTGATATATTTTTCTAACCTGGATTTTTGGCATCCCTAGGACCTCTAAAATAAAGATTTTGATGATCCCAAGAACAAAACCTGTCCAAAATGTGTTTTTTTCTATGTTTTATTACCCCTATGAGACCTGCGAGATTGCTGGCAGAAGTGCTAGCGACTCTGTCTTTCAGAGAGTGTAGCTCGCTCAGTTTTTGAGCGAGCCCAAAGATACACATACCATTTGATTCTAGACAACCTCAGGTTTCCAATGAGACCAAGCTTTTCATGGTACCTTGTTGGAAAGGGGGCTAAATACCTACTGATTCAAAGCTAGACAACATTTTGGTGAGGTAAAAACTGGCATCACCATTTTCCAAATGTTCCCTTGACCTGTCAACTCAATATATGTTCATGGAAATGGGTTATATGGGTACCTACAAGCCTCCCCTGTACAGATATGTCAAATGTATGCTAATCTCAAGCCGTTTTGGGCCAGAACCATGCAGTCTTCTGCATGCAGTACAAATATGTAATTTTCGCCTATTGTAAAAAATGTGTATTTGACTATTTCTGCACATAGGAATTTCTTAAACAATAGTATAATTGCATAAATTGGGTATGTCTGGACAGCTGAGGCTTTTTTGCATCCATTGAGCCCAGATGTAAGCTATTCATTTGTGAGCTTTGTAGGGACAAAGTTCACAAGGCGAAAAATGTGTAGTTTCTTGTCTTGATCAATAAATCAGTCACTCTTTGAAATGAACTTCAGAGGATTTATTCAATAACTTGTCAATTTGCAATCACCAACTAGACACTGGGGGTATGCCCCCTAGAGAATTCCTCTAGTAGGAAGCTTAGTTTTAGTAGTCCTCTTCATCATCATTAATATCCGCTTCAATGGTCTCGTCTTGCTCTTCTTCCTCCTCTTCACTATCGGTCTCCTTTGCAAGGATGTCAACCAGAGATGTGGGCATGATGGGTCCAGCAGTCCATATAGGCTCAAGTACTCCCTCCTCATTCCTCTCCCATCCCTGGTAAAAAATCAATGAGTAATTTATACATTTTCTTGTTATATGTAAAAGAAAAAGCAAAAAAAGCAAACACATTTAACAATTTCACCATACTTACCTGATCTGGGTCATATGGTTTGGGCCGCTCAAAGATGGGTGTAGCTGCCCGCTTATAGCCTGCCACTCTATGGTTGCAGCGATCAAGGTGGGTGGAGAGACAGCACTGCGGTGGTGGGAGACGTCCAAGGTCCACCTTAGACTTAGCCGAGAGGGACTCATCCTCTCCGACCATCTTGCGAATCATCTTCACCCGCACTGCATCAACTGTCTTCTCACGACCATGGCCATACATGAGGCATGTGAAACGTTCTAGTTCCTCCTTACAGCTGCTTGGCAGACACCATGCCACACCAAGTTCCCTGAAATATGAAAATGCATTTTAATATCAAGTGTCATTTGGGTCAAGGAATTGAAATTATGAAAAGAGAGCCATGTCACCTGAATGCAGCCTGGTACTTGGGATACTTCTGAAGCTTCTTCAGTGGTCCAACTTTGCCCTTGCCCTTGAAGGAGCTGGTGCAATCTTCACCACTGAACACATAGTACCCAAGTAAGGTGTCACAGTAATCAGAGCCAAGATCATTTGCCAGCTGAGTCACATTCACCAGTTGCCTACCCTTGCCAGTACCAATGTCAATGTACACTGTTAACTTGATGTTCCTTGCATGGTACAGCAAGATGAACAAGACATCACTGTCTGGCGTGCGGACAACTGCCGATGTGAACCCTAGCTCAGCTGCATGGTTACAGTAGAGAATGATTCTCGTATCCGTCTCTTCTTGGTTTGACCTCAGGCTGTGGATCTCCTTCGATGTGACCTGAGACATAAAATTGAACATTCATTTTTCTTATTTTTGTGAATGTTTTAGAGGTATAAAATAACTGTTTGAGTAATTTATGAATTTACATTGTTGATTTACCTCGCCACCTGCTGCTGAGAGGGAGTAGGCCCTGCCTTCTACACATATGATTGCTGTCCCACAACGTGCCAGCCGCTCTGCTGACCCTTCAGAGCTCCAGACTCGGTAGAGCAGCTGACAGAACTGCTTCTTGTTTTCTTCATTTGCTAGAAACAGCTTGAAATCTTGTGCACGCACTGTCTTGGGCCCCTCGATGATGCATCTCTCTCCAAAGCCACGCCTCAATCTCTCTTGAGCTTTGATAGAACCGGGCTCATAATTGTCTGTGGAGAAGATGAAGTTGTATTTCCCCACCATTTTATCAAGCACTTGCATGCAGATCTGTCCATAGGTATGTGGGAGGTTTGTCAGGGTGTGGAAGAGGGCATTTCCATCTTGGATGAACATGGCACCGGCAGGATAGTCTGGCATGTGTGTATCACTCAGCAGGTAATGTACCATGGATGCTTTATTTGTCTTGGAGAAGAAGCCATCTGGTGTGCCCAGTGAGTGAGGGACAGTAGAAAGAGGGTAGTGCATCACCTCTTCAAGGTCAATTGGGGTCTCTGTTAGTTGTGATTTGATGAAAAGGGTGAAGGCAAGTTGGCTCTGTTCTTGATATTGGATCATCTGCAAAGCAATGACAAAATGTTTATTGTAAGTTATGTAAAGTATATTTCTCAAGCTTCAGAGACAGGAATCAAACAACTTCCATATTCATCACTAGGGTTTAATTCTAGGTAATACTGAGTGCAGCAGCTCATGTGTTTACCTTGCCCTGTGAGGATGTGAGTTTCACCTTCTTGTTACTGTCCACCATCCTGCGAAGCTTCTGCCTTGGCAGTTTGTCAAAGAAGCTGGTTGGATCTCCACCCTGTAGCCGTTCCTTGATGAACTTCTCCCTCAACTCCTTCCCCAGAGCATCTGCACGCAAAACATCAACCTCAACCTCCGGTGAGACAGGTGCACCAGATGCAATGTTGTAGAGTCTGGTCTTGTCAGGGACACGCCATGGGTTCATAAAGCAGCTGGTAAATGCCATCATTGCTTGCTGCACTGCAGCTTCACTCTTCGCGATTTCAGCTTTCTCAAGCTCTCTGTGCATTCCACCCCTGGAACTGTCTGGGTCGTTGCTCATGCCACACATCTCGAGAAGTTGCTCAAAGAATTGGCCTCGCGTCGAAGTAGTGCGGCAGAAGCGTGTGTATGTGTCAAACATCTTAAAGATGCTCCACAGACCACCTGAATGGAAGTGTATTGATAAGAATATAGAGATGTTGAATACATGTACTGAGTGTGTGTAGTAACAATAATTATTATATCATCTGAACTAAACTGCAACAAACCTGATGACTTGGCAAACTTCATAAATGTCTCCTCCATGGTCTTATCAACTGCAGCGAGAGCCCCGGGAATCAGCGAGCGTGCCACTGCGATTGCGCCCTTGCTCAGCAGATCCCATCCACCAGGATGAGAGAGCTCAATGTTCGTCAAGAACATATCAAACCAAGCCAGATACCTGAAATTAGACAGAGGCAATAATTTTATCGTCTTTCACTGTGGAAAAGGATTTTCTTAGCAAACATTTATTGTTGAAACTAATTGTATTCCATGCACAAAAGATTGTACTGTACCTGGCATAGTTCTGGCCATCATATGCGAAGAAGAGGTCCGCCATGTCACTGTTGCACTTATGGAACAGTGCAACATTGTTGGTCTTTACAGCGAACAACAGCATGAAGAGTACATGGCTTTTGTCTATGAATGACATCCACAACATGCCTGTCTTGCCAAGGTGACCCTTCCTGACTTTCTCCTGGAAATTGAGGTAGGGTTGGATGATAGCTTTGGTTGGTTCGTCATTGAGGACAGCATCAAGATGCTCACGGTTTGTCTCCTCGATCAAGTTGAAGAGCGCCAGCGTATTGATCTGAACACCCCCCTCCTCCTCAATGAAAACTTCAATCAGCAAGCGCTCAGCTGCTTCTGTTACCGTTCGAAGACACCAAATAGCTAGGGCCCAGTTCTTCCCACTCAGTACACCTTTGAGCGATGCACTTGTCACAAGTTTGGCTTCAATTAGGATGTCTGCGTACCCTGCGCCAAGCATTTTGCACCCAGTGATCCTTCCAGCATAATTGAAGCCAGTATGAAAAGGTCCAATCAGGACGATGTGCCGCTTATATTTATCCATGAACTTCCAAATGATAGGGCATGCCTTCATAATCACACCAAGATCAAAGGTGCTCACAACATAATCCTGTCCCACTTCATCTGTAGCTGCCTCTGTTCGATCCAGCAACTCTGCTACGGTCTCATTGGCAGTGATGGGCTGGTCAATAGGAGTGAAGTAGTCAATACGCGACTTTCTCTCGGGCCTCACACCTGTAGCTGAAATGAAGCCACCTTGTCCTGACACTTTCTGCTTGCCACACGAACTGCTAAGGATTCGCGAAAGCACCCATGCATGGTACTCTGACATGGCCTTATTATAGGCAGCTGTGTGCTCTATAGGGTGAGTGAATGAACTACCCGTGGGAAATTTTGGACCCACCCGTTTGTGTATATGTAACTCTGGTAGTGTCTCTGGTGTCGGCCGCTTCCCTATTTTATTCTTCTTTTCCAACACTGGTATTTTCCTCTCCTTAGCTTGATCCGCAAGTTCGGGCACAACTTCCTGTATCATGATGCCTGCCGCAGAGTTTACTATGTGAGAGCCATGAACATTAATCAAGGTCTTGTTGAGGTTGTCCCATTCAACATGCAGGAGTCTGTTAGCCTCACCGCACAACATTTGAGGAGTAAGGTATGTTGACGCTTCGTCAAAAGCCTCTGACACTGCTGCTTCTAAGTCGCGTGTGAAGTTGTAGGTCTCACAATGGCCGAGACGCTGGAGAATTGTAGTCAACTGCTTCGAGCGGTACAAATGCCTGACAGTCATGGCGAGGAGGATATGTTTGGGGAGTTTCCACTCAGCATTTGTGGCGGCTCGGCACAGATCCTGTGCAATAGATAAGACCAAACGCTTCACTTTGTCATCATCTGTGCTCTGCCCACCAGACAGCAACAAGTTGAGAAACCGTATCAACTCACTGGGTAGCTGCTCACTGGGTTTGATCTCCGCAACTTCATCAGGTGTAGGGGGCCATGGCATCTCTTTTGATTCAGTGAATGCTTTCTTAATCAGAGCACGCAGAGTCTGAGCTGTGTCTCTGATTTGATCTGTAGTACTAAGCTTGTATGCTGCGACAATTGCATCAGCTACTGCAACAGCTTTGCTGTACACCAGGAAAAATGACACACATCCTCTCAGCTGGACCTGTACAAAGTCTACTGTATTTTGCAGGTCTTTGTCTTTTTCCAAGCGTTTCTTTAATTTTTGTCCTCTGTAACTACTTAGGACATCATGTTTCCTCAGCTCTTCGATGTAATAGTCTCGCAGTACACTCAGTGGGACAACCTGCTGCTCATCCACAATTATTTTCTGTATGTAACTGCAGACAGCAGTGAAAGCTTGGTTGTGGGCCACAGAAATATGTGATTGCTCACTTTCACAGCTTTTTTTCTGAGTTCTGACATGATTTAGGTATTGCAAATCAAACTTCTTACGGCATGAGAGATGGTACTTTGCCTCCACTGAGAAGAGACACTTATCCTTTATCTTACGATGAAGTTTGAAATTCCCCATCTGCTGTGCATGGGTCTCAATGTTTTTCCAGGGTGGTGTTCTGCCTTTAAATTTTTGAAACAACAGAGGTTTCTCTGTTTTACGCCGGGTACCTGTTCCACTTTTGATTACCATCTTTTCACAGAAGATGCACTCAGGGCCAAACTTTGGATCACTTGAAATTGGTTTCCTTTTTCGAGGTGAGTATTTTTTGTTCTTGAGGCTCTCTGTGGACGTAGATGATGCCACCATTCTTCCTTTGTTTTTTACAAAGTACTGGTAACATTTTCTGTGCCAGCCAGTGCTCTGTAGGTCTATACCATCTAGTGATTCAGGAATTTGGTCGCATATGTCCTTCATCCTGTATGGCGAGTCAACAGGCTCCTGGCATCTTTCCTCACGGATTTCAAGCACTTGCCTGAGTTTCTCATCAGGTGCAATCTTTGATGCACTGAAAGGCGTGAATGTTTCTGGATCTTTTATTTGGTTATTATGCAAAATGCATATCTCCCTTCGTTTCGAGGTAGAAACTTCAGATTCACCATCCCTTTTTCTTTTCCAGCTTGGTCCAGGCTCAGACACCGACATTGTGACAATAATAATGGCACAAAGTGTGCTACTCTACAACTGTTGTGGAGCAATGACCAGGTCAGCAGAGTGAATTGACTAAATACAATTGGGGAGTTAAGTTTCATTTCTGGTGAAATGCCAATTGAGGTCTCAGCCCATCAGAGGCAGACACTACACATTTAGTTTCAGGTAGTTTGTATTTAAGTATAAGTATAAAGCAAGGTTATAGAGATGTGAAATTCCTCCCCTTCCAGCATGGTACCATATCTTAAATAAATCTGTACCTTAGTTAATAACAATAAAAAAAAACATAATTTGTTGGTCATTTGAGCTGTGTAATGAATTAGACATCTAACGATTGTTTATTAATAAAGATAATTTTAAAGTCCAGAATGTTTACTGACTTTCAATCATATTTATGCAATTCCATTAATGTTTAACAATCCCCAGTGTGCAGAAATTGTCAAATGCACCATTTTACAATAGGCGAAAATTACATACAGTATTTGTACTGCATGCAGAAGAGTGCATGGTTCTTGCCCAAAACTACTTGAGATTAGGATAAATTTAGCATGTCTATACAGGGGAGGCTTGTAGGTACCCATATAACCCATTTCCATGAACATATATTGAGTTGACAGGTCAAGGGAACATTTGGAAAATGGTGATGCCAGTTTTTACCTCACCAAAATGTTGTCTAGCT
>NC_139635.1:10638168-10645703 GCF_964638095.1 Poromitra crassiceps
TGTTTTCATCCACAGTGCTGACATGCTGGTTTCACAAATTGATTGAAGTGACTATATGCATAGAAAGATTGAACCAGTGTCTTTTACCAGCATGTGATGTGAAGCCAAAGTGAATGTTTGTAAAGAACAATAAAGTTTTTCATTCTAAGAATCAATAAAGTATTTCTTCTATATTAATTCCAGGAAGTGTATCAAAGCTGCTGGAGAAAATGTGAAAATGACATATGACATTATAACTGAGACAGGTGTGTAGTGGTAAATACAGAGGTGGGTAAACTATCCAAGGTCAGTAGTTTATCCACCTTGTTTCCCCTCATTGAGTTATACAGTTGATCTAATAGGTGAGTAAAGGCAGCCTCATTTCAAAGAGGTGAGTAAACTGTGTTTACTTGTGTTTACCATCTATATGCCCCGGGCCCGTATTGACAAAGCATTTTATCTTACCACTAGGGGGACTCCTAAATATATCACTAAAAGTTCCTAGCTAAGAGTTTCCTCTAACATATTCACAAAGCTGCTGAGAGCAACTTTGACTAAGGAACGAGGGGAACTCTTAAAATATTAGAAAGGGCGGGGTTGACCCTGTTGCTATGATGATGTCATGCTTCATGAAACTGTGATTGGTGGTCTTGGGCTGTCTTGGATCTCTGTCAGTGAAGTCATAATATAAATACTGTAGGAAGCAATAAGGTTATTATAGTTAACTTAAACTAAAACCTCAAACTAGGTCTGAAAAAAAAAACATTTTAGAGAAACAAAATCAAAACAAAATCTAGACTTTAGAAAAAACGAACTGAAATTATATTGTGTAGTTATGAAACAAACTAAAATTAAAATATACAGAGAGTTTTTGTTTTAGTCTTGAAAACAAAAATAACTAAGAACAGAATAAAAATAACAAATGATGAAAAATACAAAACTATAAGGATCCAGATAGGAGGTATCATGTTGCCATATTCAAATACAGATTTTAAAATAAAAATATAGGCTACGTGTCACTGATTTATTGAGCATGAAACAAAGAATAAGGAGTTTTGATAACTTCAAAAACCAAAGAAGAAGAGCGGGGGAAAATATGCCTGCATATAAATGTGTCTTCCCCACCTGTCCAGAACCACCAATGTGTGAGAAGAGCTGCTATTCTTACACATTACAAGAACTCAGTCCCATTATACACTACATGGTTTTATTGATTGATTCAAGTGTCATGATGCACTCCAGGTGCACCAACCGCCATGGGTTTACAAGACACATCAAATACAACAATAAAACATCACAACAGTGCTACATTTAAAATAACACAAGTCGCAAGTCAGCAATAATGAACAATACATCAGTTTCTAAACCAAAGGTTCCATCTTTGCTCCCATGACAAATACAATTTGCTGTGAGGAATTAAGGTTCCTTTTTTTAAACACAGCTCAAGTTTCTCATAGCCGTCCAACTAAAAAAAAGTCAAAATAAATAGAGGACATTTGACTAAAGAGTACATTTGGGGGGATTCTCTATTCTAGGCTGAGCAGATGCCCTCCTCTCTCACCACAAGAAGAGGGGCATCTTACCACGAGTCCGTCCCTTGCCTCATCATAAGCAGTACAATAGAACAAGAAATTGACCACATGTTCAGTTTCATGTAATTCACATAATAAACAGAGTCTATCTTCTTCAGGGGTAGCATGAAACCTATACCAGTTTCTAGTGCTAAAGGTTCCCGATCGTAACTGAGCAGTGCACACAGAGATCTTTTTCCTCTGTTCAAATCAAACTTCGCATAGGGTTCAACACAGTAACTCTCTTTTATGAGATGATAGGTTCTTAGTTTTGGTTGATACCATAAGTCGACAGACCATTTAACCGTATACGAAATAAACATATTACAGCCTCCCGGATGTCACAAAATAACCTGTTAAAAAAGATTAATGTATACTATTTTCCCAATTTCCCCCCGGGGATCATTAAAGTCTTTCTGATTCTGATTCTGATATTTGTGTTTTGTCTTACAAAGGCAGGCATCAGTTTGATTCTCCCCAGATGTGTGGAAGTTCTCTCTGCTGTGTGTCACAGGTTATTGCTCGCTGCACTGTGCTGCTTGTTGTGGCCACCAGGAGACGCTGAGGACTCTGCTTGACCTGGGAGCCGACACACACAAGACCTTCAGAGGGGAGCGGGCTGCAGACCTGACCACCAGATACTCACACACAGACTGTGCTGACTGACTTATCCTGGCAGGTGAGCGCGTCTGTTCTCTTTGGCAGCAGAGGTGATCTTGGTATCATTTTTAATCAGCTTGTGTGTGTATGTTTGTATGTATGTATGGCCACAGAAGCTAAACAGGACTTGATGTCATATATGGCCCATGTTGGAGACACCATCTCTGACCCAAAGAAGATCCAGGGGAAACTCACCAAGGAAGACAAGGTGACAGATTGTCAAAAGTTATTAATATTACTCTGTTTTCTTTTTACTATGTACTTGTCACACCATCAATGGCTTGTTGGCACAGTTTTTTAACCAATGGATACCAAACTATCCTCAAGGTTTGAGGCTCAAACTATTCCATAACAAGCATGCAGGGCTTCAGATTGATTTCAATGACAAATGATAATACTACCCCCCCCCCCCCCCCCCCATTGTATTTATCATTGTGTTGCTCCCTCCCACTATGGTTGTGACAAGTGGTGATGAAAAACAACAACACACTAAAATTATATCAACTGTTATAAAGTCTTTCATTTCATTTTCTGCCAATCTAGAACATCTGTAGCCATGCTGCTCCACCAAGTCAGCCTGGATCATCTGTAGCCATGCTGCTCCACCAAGTCAGCCTGGATCATCTGTAGCCATGCTGCTCCACCAAGTCAGCCTGGATCATCTGTAGCCATGCTGCTCCACCAAGTCAGCCTGGATCATCTGTAGCCATGCTGCTCCACCAAGTCAGCCTGGATCATCTGTAGCCATGCTGCTCCACCAAGTCAGCCTGGATCATCTGTAGCCATGCAGCTCCGCCTGGATCCAGAATGTGAAAAAGCAGACAGTCTCAGACTTTAGATTATTATTATTATTAACTCATTGAGTGCCAATGACGACTTTAGTCGTCAATTGATTCAGTGACGTAGAGTGCCATTGACGACTAAAGTCGTCAATTGCGTTTTTTGACGGGGGGATGTCGATCAAAGCCAGATCTATCTCCTGTAAAATTTTGGGACATGTTGAATGTGTAAAAGCTATTTTAGGGACCCATTAGGTGGCGACAGTGCTCTCCAGATTATAGAAAAGCCAGGAGAAAAGAGAGAAGAAGTCACGAGGAAACGGAAATCGCATCGATCGATATGCATGAAGCATAACGTTAGCTGTGCCTGTGAACAGCAGTCAATCTGCTGCCACAGCCCCTCCGTCTCCGCTGCAATAGCCCGTCCATATGATTTAGTTGGCGACACCAGCGTCTTTCTGAAAAGTTACATTATTCTCAGCTGGGAGCCGGCGACACGATGTGAAAAAGCGGGGGGATGCAGCGCAGTTTTCAGTGCAGAGTCAGAGCAAAAGCAGAGCGAGAGCAAACGCAGCAGAGCCAGAGACACTCCCGAGGAGGAGGAGGAGGGGGGTCGGGCACGCAGGGCAGCATAAAGCCCAGAAAGCCCAGAATCGGACGCAGCTTCACAGCTCACAACCGAAACCCCAGAAACGAGCGAGCCCGATCCAGACTGCCCGCCGAGCGGCCGCCATCCAGGCGGCAGAGACTCGCCTGACACAAGCAGCACTCAGAGCGAGCAGCAACATCATGACACACCCACACGGAGGAGGAGTTTGCAGTAGAGGGGGGGTGGGGGTGCTGTTATATTGAAGGAAATTACTGTTCAGATGTTTCAGGTCAGAAAATATTAGTTTCAGAGTCAATGATTTGCTTGAAATGCTATATTTCACAAAAGGCTCAATATCTCAGCTTCTAGATAGAAAAGCAATTTTTTTCTGTTTTTGACCTATCTTCTCCGGCTGATAAGTAAAGAACGGAAAATGATATCAATAAACTTTTTTTTGCTGCTGATACAATAGAGTCTCATCGTTCTTTGTGCGTGTTTGGTGTTTACATAGTAATATCACACAATATTCTGTGGGCCTCGAGAAATCACTGAAAACGCTCTGAAACTCTGGCACTGGGAGCGTCCGTTCTCCAAAAGTGGCTGGCACTCAATGAGTTAATTAGGACACGCACACACACACACACACACACACACACACACACACACACACACACACCAGTTGTTCTTTTTTAACTTTTTATGGGTGACATTTCATACGTATAGACAAAACCATCAGCAACATATAATAAAAGGAGGAAAATAACTGCAAATAAAGAAAAACAACAACAACAACACACCAATTGTTCTGACTATGCACATCCCTTTGCTTAGTTACACTGCCCTCTGCTGGCGGAACATGAGGCATGACATGCTGGTCATGACTGTTAGGCTACCAGCAGCCATGCATAATAGAACAGCGACAGTGTGAGTGAGAGCGAGCTGGGAGTACCCTGCCTTCTCCTGATAGATACACAGACCGCACAAAGAGGCAGGCTGATACAGAGAAGTTTTGGACCATGGAATAGTGAAAATATCATCTCATGAGACCACAAAGGGTTTGGAGTAGACATATGTTACAGTACATGTTGTTTGTCATTTAATGATTACTGTAAATAAACAGAATTTAATTTGGGCAAATAGGGGGAATCAGGTGATCTGACAGGTGTATTTTAACATTAACATATTGTCAAACTTTTTTTTTTCTCTTTTCTTTTCTTTTATTTTAGGACTTGGGTTTATCTGTAATGTGCTTTGTAAACTTTTGGAAGTGTTATAAGCCTAGACTACATTTAGCCTAAGTTATCATTATTATTACTGTAAGCAGCATTAGTTTGAATAGCAGTAGGCCCAGTGAAGTGATCAGCAGTCAATAGCACTGAACAGGGATGAAACCTGCACTCCAACCCAGAAGGGAAACATATCATCAAAGACAAATAGACCCTTATAGGTCCAAGTGACACCTTGTTTCCCCTCATTGATTGATCCAGTTGATGAGAAAAGAGAGCAGTAAACTCTCAGCCTCATCAAAGCTAAAGAAAAACAGCTTCAGCTCATTTGCACATTCCTGATTGTAGCCGGTGTAAATGTCAACTCACCTGACATTTATTCTCATACCCGCCCTTTTTGGTAGACGGGTAAAGTGATGACTTGATTCTGAGAGAAAGGAAAGAAGCTTTGATACTGTGCTAACATCTATCTTATCTCTATATATATTAGGGGTGGGGGAAAAAAGTCGATTCACCTAAGTATCGCGATTTTTAATGTCACGATTTTTTTAATCGATCTTTTATTCCAGAATCGATAATCGTAAAAAAAATAAAAAATAAAAATTGGTGCTTGCAGTCAGGCCACTCACTGAACAGCAGGCCAGGCGCCGCCTACTGGTTTACTAGTGGTTTTATTACTTTATTAGTTAGTCTGAAGTAATAATTACACTTCAGGGTTAAAGTGGGTGCATCTCATTGTAAAATTGGACTTCAAACGGCCCAAATTTGGCTTCAAACGGCCCAAATTGGGCTTCAAACGGCCCAAATTTCACGCGCGTCGGCCCATATCGGCCTGGCCTGCTTGGTATCTAATGCCCGGCCTGTATTATGATCCCAGTCCGCCCCTGTTTTTAACTACCGTAAATTCCGGACTATAAGCCGCACCGGTGTATAAGCCGCACCTGCAAAGTTGACTATTTTTTTCTTATATAAGCCGCACCGGACTATAAGCCGCGGGTGTTTTAATGGTATTTTTATTTTTATTTTTTATTGTGTTTTAATGTTTAATTACCATATGTAAGGGTTCATGCACAGAGGGGATTGTCGGGAAAGAGATGGCTGTTTGAGGAAGCTCCCATTTATTAACATTTCAACAAAACAACATAACACAACACCACCTGTGTTGTTTTTTACAGTGCACACAGTGTCATACAGTGTCATACAGTGTGGTGAAAAGAGGGCAAGAGAGGAAATTAAAACTTATTATAGTTATATAGGATTTATAGTTAGAAAGAGTGCTAAAAAAGAGAGATTTTTTTTTTTTTTTTTTAATCCATAGATAAGCCGCACCGTTATATAAGCCACAGGGGCCAAAAAAGGCCAAAAAACGGGAAAAAGGTAAAAAGGTGCGGCTTATAGTCCGGAATTTACGGTATATCGCCCAGCCCTACTCATGATATATAATATACAGTCTCTAGTGTATGATTAAACTTTTCCCATGTTCTAATCTAGTGTAAAAAGCAAACAAACTGAAAAAATAAAAGAAAAAAATAAACAAAAATCGCAATAAATCGTAATATCGAATCGCAATAATCGTAGAATCGCAATACTTAAGAATCGCAATATAAATCGAATCGGCACCCAAGAATCATGATAGTATCGAATCGGGAGATAAGTGAATCGCAACAGCCCTAATATATATACACACACACACACACACACACACACACACACACACACACACACACACACACACACACACACACACACACACACACACACACACACACACCCACACACACACACACACACACACACCCACACACACACACACACACACACACACACACACACACACACACACACACACACACACACACACACACACACACACACACACACACACACAATGTGGACTCTGTTTGTCCGGCCTCTGTTCCAAGAATCTTGTCCGGCCACAGCTATGTAGTTTTACATGCAATCGGGCTGAAACTTTCAGGCGGTGTAAAGAGCATTACATTACGTCATTTGGCAGTCGCTTTTATCCCAAGCGACTTACAATAACAGCAATCAACTATGCAACACAGTGTATGACAACTACAACTTCTGAAGGAATAGTGGTACAATTTTTTAAGAGAAAGAAGTTAGTTCAAGAAGGGCCCAGATGGAGCCTGAAAAGGTGTGTCTTTAGTCTTTTCCGAAAGATCGGCAGTGATTTGGCCGTCCTGACCGAATGGTGGAAGCTCGTTCCACCATTCAGGTGCCAGGGACGAGAAGAGTCGCGAACGGGATGAGCGACTTTTGAGCCCCCGTAGTGGAGGAGGGGTGAGGCATCCTGCACTGGTGGAGGAGTGGAGGGAGCGGTGAGAGATTTGGAGCCTGACCATAGATTGTAATTACAGAGGAGCTGTCTGGTGTACTGCCCTGTAGGCCAGAACCAGTGTTTTGAATTTAATGCGTGCCGAGATGGGAAGCCAGTGAAGGCCCCGGAAGAGGGGAGTGAAATGAGAGAATTTGGGTTGGTTGAATACCAGACGGGCTGCAGCGTTCTGAATGAGCTGAAGCGGTCGGATGGCTGCAGCAGGTAGCCCAGCCAGAAGAACATTGCAGTAGTCCAGGTGACGGATTTTGCAGATGTTGTACAGGGAGAACCTACAGGAGCGGGCAGTTGCTGCGATGTAGGCTGAGTTGGACAGCTGATTGTCAAGGGTCACTCCAAGGTTCTTGGCTGTTTGAGAGGGAAACACAGTAG